>NW_020897690.1:10894248-10995198 GCF_003984885.1 Neopelma chrysocephalum
TCGTCCTGGCCTGCTTGGATGAAATTGGGGAAGCCAGAGCTCAGCTGGATTTGAAATGGATGAGGAACACTGAGGAACACAAGAAGCAACCAGATGAGCATCTAGGGAAACAAAAGGATGACTGAAGAATAGGTTGTTAGGAAAGGCTGGTGAATGTCCATCCTCCAAATTCAGCTGAGTGTGGCTGTGAGTGATGTTATGTAATTTTTTCTTGCCTGGGCTAGGACACTGTTGATGCCCTCCAGAGGTCTGTTCTAACCAACACAATGCTGCGTTTCTCTGACATACCTAATTTGCCTGCAGTTTTTTTCCCTCTGAATAAAAGAAGGGTGAAAGTAAGAAGAAAAACCAGGGGGAAAAAAAAGTAAAAAAATCTCATTTTTAATAATTTTTTCAAAGAAAAAATACTGAATTAAAAAAAACAAAAGCAAACGGGTGAAACTACTAGACCACTATTAATTGCAGTTTGATTTTTATCTTTCACTCTCTATTACCTATATGATTTTGTAAGCCATTCACCTTGTTCTGCTTTTTTCCTTTTACTGAATTAGTGCAGACTGACAAAAAAAAAAAAATCACTGATGACCTAGTTCTCAGCAGATTTTTGACTGATCAAGTCTAGGTAAGTGTTAGGATTGTTGAGTCTGGTTTGGTAGGCAGCTTTCCCTGTGCCACATACTGTCAGTTCACGAGATATTCTAATAACTGGCAATACACAGGTCATTAGTCCAGCCTTCACAAAAGGACTTATAGGGGCCCTTCATTTCATGTGATGTTCCCCTGGGCAGAAAACTTCCACTCTACCACGGGATGGCACCAGACTGTAGGCACTATCATTTCTCCAGGTGCATGGTCCATCTGTTTCTCCCTCTTTGCCTCTTCATGTTTACCAAAATAGTGCAAGAATTTACCCTCATACACTTTTCAAGCCTGAGTAAGCAGCTTAATTATCCAGACAAAATACCATTGATTTGAAAGTGTCTGAACAAATGAAATTCAGGCTTGACAACCTCATTGAGAAGGACAGCCAACCTGCTCAGGGACTTTCCAATTGCGTTACTTACAGTTCTTGTTTCTTTATTTCAGGGTCATTTGATGCAATACGGAGCAACCTCTGGTATTGCAGTCACACAGCTTCTTTTGAAATCAGAGAAGACTTTGCTTAAGGTGCAGACCTTCAGATTCCTCTGAATTCAAGAGCAATCTATGTGCACCCATAGACAATATATGAATCAGGGAAGTGCACAGCAGTGCTGAAAAAATAAAATGGCGAGCTCAGTTTAGCACTCACTAAAATGAATGGGACCATGTACATCTATGAATGTGATCCTCTCAAACATGAAGTAAATCTCACGCTCTATCATTGACTTCTTCTTGGACCATAAATTCAACTTTTAATGTCATTATGTCACACCAAAGGCTCATTTTCTAAAAAGCCGTGCCTTGTTTTCTTCAGTATTTCCAAGCGTAAGAATTTAGACAATGGACAATGATCTTCCACAGTATTCACTTTTATCGCAGCAGTCATACTACAAAATAGAGACTGTCTTATACTACATTTACCAAATGCAGATAGGAAGCAACTTCCCAGGCTATAAATGGACTGTATTACTCATTATGTTATCTGTTATAATAGTTGAACACCAATGCGTCGCAGATCCAACAAATATCCAAAAATGGCTCTGCAAAAAGCCCTAAAATTAAGTTCTTGACAGATAATAACTAATGCTGTACACCCCTACTCTTTATGTTATGAACAATATGTTCATAACATAATATATATTTATGCAGAAGAAACCAGTATTTAAAACTCTTACATTTATCATAAAAATAGATTTTATTACACAAAACACTGCTTTCCGATAAGAGATTTACAATTGATTAAAAAGGATGGCTTGTCCTAAAACACTTACATGATTGCATGCAAAGAAAACAGATGGTCTGTGTAACAGTAATTTGATTTCTTCCAGTAAACATTACTCATGATATAGAAAATGCTTGTGCTGATCTACTCCAGAATGATGTGTGTGCTTTGCATCTCTCTTCAAATGAAGCCTGTAATTCTGTTCAAGGAACAGCACCGCAGCTCTGGTTTAGCAACAAATCTAATAAAATCATGTGGTCTAATGCATCATTCCTTACTTAAGAGCCTGACAGCAGAAAGATAGATTTTTAACTTTTCACTCTCCCAAAAGTGCTTAACATAATGCCCTGTTCCTTACTCATTTAGTCCTTTTGTAACACTTCACGACAAAAAAGAATACTATTTCTACCTTCATCTCTGACTAAAAGAAGCATCATAAGCCAAAATCCAATGTTTATTCCCTTCTGGCTGCATTTAACATTATTCTCCTTTATATAACTGCAGGCATACCAGAAGGGGGGAAAAGTCTTACTGATAAGTCTTCATCTGTCCACCTCAAATTTTGTTGTATCTCTCAAGTCACAAGAATGCTGCTCAGGAAAATTCAGCATCCACATTTCCCAACTCTACTCAAGCTTTATGCTTCCCCAACATTGTATGAAGTGTTGTTTGCCTTTGTAGGCAGACAGCCCTCATGAAGTCGTCTAAATCACTGAAGTTCTTGGGACCAAACTGCCAATGGAAACTCTGTCACTTGTTCACACAGGATGACAGTCTGGGGTGATAAAGAATTCATTTTGCCTTTTACAGATCTTTTTGCATGGGTTGAATACAGACAGATCTTTCTCAAAGGCACAAATTTAACCCCTAAGAGTCCATTCTTAAATCTGTCCCTATTTTTTACAGAGACTTCACATGTGGGTATGTTTCATCATCTGCAAGTAATAACATGCCTGCTGGGATGTAACCCTATTTGTCATTATCTTGTCGCGTTTGATTACTGTCTCTTCACCTGACTGGCCTGGACTTACACAGGCCAAATGAAGTAAGGGCACAATCCTATTAAATTCCTGCTGGGAACACCCTAAGCTGGCTCTCTTGTCAGTGGGAATTAAGGGTTCTCAGAACATTGTAACAGGTACTCAGACCCTCGAGAAATGGAGCTCCTAATTAGATATTCCCTCATGACATTGTGTGATTATTTAATGTTCTGACAAGATGCCTTAGCAATCTCACAGGCCCTGAATTAACTATCCTGCAGTTCTGTGAAACCTTTGTCATGCTTAGCCATGGAAGCAAATTGCATTTCATGGAGCGTACGAAATAATTTACCCAATGAATTGGCTGATTTATATATAACATGAACTACTGGCCAGGCTTGGGATGTCCAGTTTTAAATAGCTGTTCTTTTTTTGTCCCTTTCCTCTTCTCTTGCGTGTGCCCTCTCCTCCACCCTTCCACGCACACTTTTTATTGTCCCACTTGCTGGCAGAGCTCAGGAGCAGCAGGAGCAGCAGTCCTTGTATTGACATGGGATGATTCATCACTCAATGCACATGAAGCAGACTAATACTGCCAAAGCAGTCCTTTATTATAAATTTCCTTTTCTGCTGTATGGTTCATCTGCACTATAATATTTGTTACTCACATGTAAATTTTCAACTTAAATCTATCCATCCAGGGTCTGCTGAAGTTTTTTAATCTATACTGAAAAGTTTAACAAAACACCAACAGAGTAAACATTTCTGCCTTGCAGCTGATGCCATGTTACCGAACACATCAATAAAAGCTACAATAAGAATGAAAAATAAAGCATAAATAAATAGAAGAAGTGCTGAATGATATAGTATATGATGTACAAATGCACACAAAAGTGGTCATCTTTTTATCATTCCCTATGCAAAGCAGTTTTAGGCAGAATTGCCCCGGGGAAAAAGGACATAGCATGAAATGTTTTCCATAGGATTTTAGCATTCTGATTACTAAACCCTGGCTCAAGTGTGCAAAATTATGGTGCTTAGCAATCAATACTCATCTCTCATCCACTTTGTAGAAATGGAAGCTAGAGAAGTATTTGGACCACCTACCCTACCTCCCATGGGACCCACCTCAGACCCAAGGACTGTAGTCAGAGCATATCAGGTATAGGTAACTATAGCTGATATTGAAATGTGTGTTGCTGGTCAAACATAAGAGACAATGACTGTCAAGAGAGGCATTAAATTACACTCCAAATGTATTTTTAGGGAAAGCTTTATTAAACTTTACAGTTCTCCACCCCTCTTGGCTTGCGACATACTTCATGAGACCACTAGGCAGTTATCACAGCACTTGCATGCTTTCTGCTAAAGTTCATAGTTCCTATGTTTGCAGCTGCTTTTCAAGAGGTGTATTCAACTCCACTATCTGTGGTCACAATTTCTACTGAGTCTAACTCAAAGCCCTCCCACCCAGACAAGACTCTTGCTTTACCCGCTTACCTTTCAGAGAGGCTTTTTTCATCCTTCTGCTGTTAACCACATTTCCATGGACAATGTATTTTTTTTATGAGACTTCAACACAATCTTAAACTATGTCTCACAAGCATCATCAAATCCACTTCCAAAATGAGAAGTCTAACTTCAGATAAATCATTCTACCAACCAGTTTCAATGACAACAAAACCAGGTCCTTGAGTGCTTTATGCATTCTGGCAAGCATCTGCTTTGCCAGGAGTGGATTAAATAACACTACATCTATAATTCTAATAGTGTGAGAGATCATATAAAATATTTATATTGTGATCTGCAGGCAAAATACCTACTCTAAATTATGCTCCAGTAGCTCAGCAAGATATTATATTGATAGAAAAATACCTCGGATTAAATAATTGGGCAATTTTAGTTATTCCCTATTCTACAAATATCATGTAATTTTGCTGTTTCCCCCTTGGGAATGTGATCTATTTTAGTAAGTACTATTTCCCATGTTCAAGGGTTTCCTGTGTACTAGTACCAACATCTCACCCACATCATACTGAATCACAGGGCCAGCATAGAGGTAAGTAGTAAAAACACAAAGGTTTTCAGTGCAGGTCAATGTTCTGCCTGAGCTTCTTCATTGCATATCTACAGGCCATCACAAATTTTTTAGTATACAACTATGAAGATATTTGCTTAAGGTTGAATTTTCAGCAGACTTCCAAATTTGCAAAGAAAGAAAGTTTTTTACGGTTATTTGCAAAAACTGTATTCACAAAATCCCTTCTATGTGGTAAGTTGAACCAATCTACATGTGCAAGAATAATGCTTGTAAAAAACAAACTCTCTTCAGAGTTGTGTTTTTTGCTTTATTTCAGTTACTCCAATTCACTATGTGGGTACGCACATCTGCTTTGGGATCACAAGTTCATTCTCACAGAATTCACCTGTTTCAGCTCGCTAAAGTTCTAATTTAAAAGGACTTTTTTCTTAAAAAGCAGCAAACACTATGTTTTTCCCACATTTTATGATTATACAGTACAGGACAGCTGGCATTAGATTATGCAGTGAGCTAAATGCAGTATATGCTTGCTTGTGATGTTTAGTACAGTCCCAGGACAACGTGGCATGAGGAAGGGGAGCAAGAGCCATTCCTATGCATAACTTTCCCTGGGTAGATGCATTTTCACTCAGTCTGGAGACAGTAATGATAGTTTACTAAACCCACACCATCTAACCCTTATGGTGTTTGCTGAGCATCAGCATACTGGAGAGGAATGCAGAGGGAAAACAAAAGTGGTACACGATAGGCTGTGCACTGTGTCCTCCCCTCCATTGGCAGAAGGCATCAAAAGCAATCTTACTGCAGGTCCCATGCAGCCTTTTACATGGTATGGGCAGGCAAAGTCTTTAAAGGTTGGTATCTCCATTAACAGGTCAAGTCATCTATAAAGGAGATATCCCAGTTAATGGTATTTTTAGTGCTCTTGGACAACCTTCTCCACAGACGGTCACATGTGGTCTTGACTACACTTAGATTCAAAGACTACTCCTGGTCACTCTTGCCCAGCTCAGTTTCCATTACACACAATTTCTCTGGCAAAACCAGCCGCACAATGTTGCTCTCGATATGTGAGGTTCACCTCCTCAAGTGAATGGACATGCTTTGCACTTCGGCTTTATTCACATTAGTAAGGGCAGGCATAGACAAGGGCAGCAGGAGGAAGGGAATATGGCAAGGGATGAACCTTGATCCTCTCGCTCTTGTCAATTCTGCTTCAGCCCCAGTCACAGAGCAGAAGGCAAGGACAGAGATGTGGCAGCAAGGCCCACCTTTACCAATGAGAAACAGGGCATTAAGCAGTGCCTGTTTTTTGTGATCCCTCCCTGCTACACGGATCTGCTCCTTTATTTTGTAAGCACCTCCTACTGAAGTGTCCTCCAGCACACTCTCTCCTATCTCTGCCAACATATTTATAAGTAAATCTTTGCGTTTTCCCTAATTGGTCTGATTCCTTTTCACTTTCTCAACCTGCTCCTCATACTGGCCCTCATCCTCCTGCACTCCCACCAGTCTTTTTCTCCTTTTATGGTTCCCAGCAGAGTAAAAAAATACAGCTAGAAAAGTGATCAACGAACATCCATAACCCAGTAAGCACTTATCCCATGTATTAGGTTTTCAAATGATTTTTCCATAGAAATTTATCGTCTGCCTTACTAGTGGACAGTAAAGCACTCAGTCAAACAGCACCTTCTCTAGCTTACTGCTTTAATAACACTGAAAATTCTTAAATAAAACAGAATCAGTTCTCAACCATTCAAAGTATAGAAAACAGTTTTGCACTGCTGTATTTTTTTTTCATTTACCATCAACTATAGAGAAATTACCAAATAAATGTTGCTTATGACTCAATAAATACACTCAATAATATACTGCTCAGTAAATACTTTTTATTAAAGAAAACAACATGACAACAGAATTATCCAAGTACCTAAAATAATTAATTTTAGACTTGTTACATTACTGGAACCCTAAAAGCACCTGCACAAATCTATTCCTTCACTATCTCTGTGGACACAAACTGAGGAACAAGAGAAAATCCTCATCCCTGCTTAAGCATCTTGCCCTACAGCAAAAAAGAAGAGCTTCTCACATTAGTGAGAACCCTTCTCAATATTCCTGCAAAAGTAGCAAGGTATTTGATTTTCACTTCCGTTTTAATCTAGGCATGACTTCCCTTACTTGTGTAGACATAATCTTAGTCACCCTTCACATTTTCATTTTGTCATTTTGTAAGCAACTCAGGATATGGCTGGGCTCTCCACAAGGCTGCAGCCTATGTAGGAACCTCATTTAGCCTAAAATTTCAGGTAGACTCCAGTAGTCTGATATTGGGTAAGGACAATACATCAGCTAGCCAGAGAGGGTCAAGTCGCACAACAGGATTGCACTCAAACATGAAATTGAGCTGTTTGTTTTACATTCAAACATCCCTTATGACATTTGTATGCTTTGCAGACCAAGGAGGCAGAAAAGACTTCAAGTCAAGCCAGACATTCGGCTACTTAAGAACATGTCCCAGGATGACAAGGCAGGTTGAAATTTTGCATCCTCTCTTTTGAAGACCTGGTCAACAAACACAAAGGAGCAAATACAGACCAACCATTTGAGTAAGGACAGCTGTGTCGAACACAAAGAGAAAACCTATTGTGCTTTGAATTACTTTGAATTACTAAATTCTTTAGTGACAACACGTTGCCAGCAAGTGGAATTCTACTGATGCAATCGTCCACCCCCTGGCAAAATAAGAATGAGGTTTCTCAATAATGATTTAATATTAAAACTTTTTCAGAGAGAGTCTTTTTCAGGTTCTCACTGGAAGTCTTGCTTGGCTTTATGGCTTGTCACAGCTGACATGATTCTTAATCAGAGCTCCTTTAAAAACACAGTGAACAGATAATAATATCTGGAAAACTAGGACATTAAAACTTTGATTCACATTTCACATCTCTCTAGTCTTATCATGCATTATGCATAGCTGTACTATATTTTGAAGGAAACTGCTGTGACGTGTTTTCAGTGTGAGATACACACATGACTACAGTCTACAGCATATCAAAAAAACAGGATTCTGATCTGTGGAAGATGTTGACATAATTAGGCAAAACTGCAATACAGAAACATTTCGCCCCAAACCAGAAATATTTTGGGTTGATAATGAAACAGTTGGATTCCATATTAGCATAAGCGTGTTTCATGGGAATTATAGTTTAGGTGCCTCAGCAGCCCAGTGTTAAGGAAACTAACAGTTTGCCTTGTGAAACCTGTCATTGGAACTAATCAAACTCCAGTTAGTATGCAATAAAGATCCATAGCTGCCTAAAGATCCATAGCTGCCTACTTTTATCATGTTGGTTTTGCTTTTAAAACATTGGTAATTATTGACAAATTGGTATTGACTCTGATCTCTTTAACTGTTATGTAGATAAATTTTCATCCCTCTAATTTACTTGACAGTATTAATATCATATCCCCACTTTAATGATGTGACTGAATTTAAAGATTCATAAATTCATTACTACAGTACATATCAAGGTTAAAAGAGGGAGAATTCCCTTATCAGTATGAAGGACTCGTACAGTTTACAACAATCCTAGATGAAATTACCCTTTTGTCTTTCAATAAGAAGAAATCTCCTGCAATGGGAAATGTTCATAATGGACTGTTTAATCTTGGCAATCATATGAAAAGCATCTAATTTAATTAAAGCTTTAGGCCAAAGTGATCTCTCTTTTAAAAATTAAATATTTATGTTAACACACATATCACTTAATTGGCATAACATATCAAAGGCTATTAAATGATTGTACAGTGTGTAAGGACTAAAAAAAAAGGCTAGCACAAGTTTAAAAGCCTTTTCTGTATTAAACACTAAATAAAAAATTGCAAGGGTGCAAAGGGCATCAGAGATACAATAATAAGCAAGAATTAAGAAAACTGAGATTTTAATGATCATTAGCTCTATGCTACTACTAAGCTAGCTGCTGGCAGTACAAGTTGTATGACAAGTCATCAGAAATGCTGTGTTCACAGAAGCCACATGAACTAATGCTGGAATTGAGGGAAAGAACAGGAGCAGAGATTAGAGAGCTCCTAAACTCAACAGTAGGTCTGTATATTCTTGGTCATTAATCACTGCTGAACACTTCATTCCAGAGCTGTGCCAAAAAAGTTATAAGTGGCACAATAGAATATATGTCAACACAAATGGTATAACAAAACAATATTTACAGCCTACATCATCTCAACAAAGATCAAAAGAATGTATCACATTTTATTCAGTTATCTGGCAGAGACACACAGAATTTAAATATGAGAAAGCTACACTAATTGGAAACATCATTTTCAGGCTTTTTTTTATGCCTTTTTCCTAGGGAATTAGAACATATCTGTGAAGGGGAGGAGGTGAGAATTTGTCTGAATAGTTGCTAAAATTAACTTAAATGTGCAGTTCCAGGCCATCTCTTCAGCTAACAAGCACTTACTGATACCATTTTATTTTAGTAAGAAGCTGACTTCTACACTACCAAGTAGCTCAATGGGGAACATTCAAGAAATTTCATGGGGAAAAATCAGGAATTAACCTACTACATACTACTTTTAAAGGTCTTGCAAGGTCTACTTTTAAAGCCACATTTTTTTTATTTCTCTAACAAAGGGTGAGAAAACAAAAATTGACTGGTTTAGCCATTCAGCACCAATTTAAGGGACTATCTGTGATGTAGATATGTGCGATTACCCATACACAGCCATTTGGAAGTGTAAAAGCTGCTCATTGAAGTTGCAAATATTAGCAAATAAAGCCTGCTTAAGCTAAATTGTTAACACTTTAAGCTGGCATGAACAGATGCTGCTTCCAAATGTAGCCCTGGATCTCTCAGTTATTGCTGCCTTTGTGAGTTTAAACCAGGCTGGCTCCTTCCAGAAACACTTGTGGAAACACCAGAGAAAACACAGGCAAAGAAATAAAGCAGTGGGGTGAAAGGAGGACAGGATCGATTCCTTCAGTGGCAGTAGAAGCTTAAAGTGTTTGCTCTCATCTCCACTCTCTTTCCTAGAAGCAGAAAAGGAGGCAAACCCAAAACAAGAGGAACTCTTTGTTCTACATTCCAGAACTATCTGCCACACCCAACCAAGAATGTATTTCCATTATTTGCTAGTGAAAGAAGAAAATATGACAACTTGTCAGAAATTATAGCAACAAACACTTTAGAACTGAAGCCCTTCTAATAGGAAAGCATACCAAAGGATGAGTGACAAATATCTAGCATTTAAAGAGAATTATGTCTGTGAGGAGACATGGGAATTTTAAAAAAGGAATGATGCTCTGTGTAAACAAGAAATGGAGACACAGGGTGTAAATTTGTTGGGTGAAAAATCCCAAAAATAAAACATAAAGGCATGTAAGCATTACTAGATGTTTTAGCCATATACTGCTTGCCAATACAGTTTGTGGACTCTCCCAATGGTTTATTTATAAAATTATGTCAATATCGAGTATTTGTCTCAAACTTCAGTGAGTTTGGAAAAGCTTGCTCCTTATACATGGCCTGATCACTACTACACTTAAAAGCTCTTGTACAAGAGCAGCTGCTTATGAGTCTTTCAAACACATTTCTCTGCACATTCCTTTGGCTATTTGCAATGAACTTTCTCACTATCATTTCCTTCAAAATACATGTTATTCATCAGTGCTCAACTGAGCAGTTGATGAAGGTTATCTTCAGAAATGTAACATGAAATGGCTGTACTAGATCACAACATATAGTTCAGTACTCTAACTTTGATAATAGCTAACAACAGATACTCATGGTGAAAAAACATATAAGACTCTGTCAAGTAAAGAAATTTTTGTGATCATTGTGATTGGGAGTTTCTGAACCTGGACTGTTTTGACCTTAATCAGTCTTGAGAGTTCACTGTAAAAAAAATTTTTAAAATTTGTATTAAAATCATACATATTTTCAACACTGAAAATAGTGTAGAAAAAACAGTATTTCTGCATGTTTTCAAAATTCTGCAACTTCTTTTGAAGACTTTTGTTTCTTGCACTGTCAGAAACACTGAATGCTTGGTTTTATTTAATGTTGCCATTTCATATTTGACCATATCTCATCTCAGTTTTCTTTTTTCAAAGATGAAAAACTAGGCAATAAAGTAATAGATGATATTCAGTGTTCATAAATGAAAATGCATATGTTCAGAGAAAAAAATGCCCTTTTACTAATCAAATACACCGCTATACAACTAGCTATTGCTGTTGATGAAACAGATCTCAGAATCACCATGGACATTTTTACAAAAACATCTAGTCATTGTCACTGTTGGTCAAAAAGGCAAATATATAATTATTGATAATGTGTAAAAGAACAGAGAACAAAACAGAAAACAATATCAACCAATAATAAACAAACAATAAAACCAATAATAATCAATACATCGCTATTATTATTATTATTACTATTGTTGTTGTTATTATTTGTTATTACTATGATAATGTGTAAAACTAGCATGGGTCCATACCTCCACTGATGCACAGAATTCTGCTCCACACTCTGTGAGAAAAAATACAGCAAGACACAACAAGGTACATATTATACACTAAACCATACAGAGATCTCAACAGGTTGGAAGACTGGGGCAACAGGAACTGCATAAAGTTTAACAAATATATTTATAAGATTCTGCATCTGGGACAGAATAATCCCAAACAGCAGTACAGGACAAGGACTGACTGGGTTGGATGTGCATCCTTGTAGCAATGAAACTGGCCTGGGGCCTTGACTTCAGCAGCCAAAGTAAAACCAGCAGATGAAAGATTATGACTGTTTTGTTTGGCATTTGTTAGGTCACACACTTCAAAAGAGACATTGAAATATTGGAGAAGGTTCAGTGAAGGGCCACCAAGTTGATAGGAGACTTTGATGCCTGCTGAAAGGTGGAATGAATTCAGTTTGCTCAACTAAAACATTCTCTCAATATCTAGAGAGTAGTTATAGAGAAGATGATATTTTTTTCACAAGACACAGAGAGAAGAAAAGCATATATATGAAAAAGTACTTCACAGTGAGAACAACTAAACATTGGAACAAGTTGTTCAGAGAAATGGAGGAATGTCCCTTACTGTAAGTAATTCAAGACTTGTCTTGTTGGGCCAATGGATAACTTAGTTCAAACCCCTGCTCTCAACTGTAGGTGGGCTAAGATGACCCCCAGAGGCCCCTTGCAATTGAGGTTTTTCCCTGGTTCTAGACAGGATGGCAGCAGGCACAATGGAATTTCTGAAGCAGCTTCCACAGCAGGCAAGAAGCAGCAGACTAGCACTCTTCATCAATGAAAAGAAAATGACAGAGGACAGAAAGAGAGAAGACAGGTTTACCGCATCATGAAAGGCCCAGAGAAGGTATGTAGTAAACAGATATTCAGCCTTTTTCACAGTACAGGAAGAAGAGGATATAAAGTGAAATTTTCAAAGGGAAGGCTGGCTTGAAAGACCACAAAGTACTTTTACGCACAAATCATAAATGACCTGTGAAACACACTGACTTATATTTTCTGGGTATCAAAAGAATAGAGAGAATCAAAAGGACATGCTGAAACAAGTTCATCAAGGGCTGTTAACAGAAAAATTGCAGAATCAAACACTGGACAGGAAGTCACCAAGCTGTAATAACATAAAGAACACAGAGAGTATACCACAGCAAGGATAATGGGATGTACTCAGTCTTTTCTGAAAGGATTTTCCATATTTGGAAAACTGGAGTTCAGGGAAAATGAGAATATTTTAACTAAAAAAATCTCAATGAAAAAAAATTCTCATGCCTTTTCTGCCATATCTGAATCAGCAAAACATTCACTAGCTCAGTAGCTTGTCACTTGTTTTGTGTTGGTATGATTTTGTTGTTGGGGGTTTTTTTTTTTGTTTGTTTGGTTTGGTTTGGTTGGTTGGTTGGTGCTTTGTTTTTTTTTTTTAATATTTCCACTAAAAGGCTTAATTCTTTTCCTGAGGACAAAATTAAATCCTGCAAAACACACAAAGTTCCTAAGCTTATGGAAAGACTACATGACAACCAACATTTGCCCTATTTTTCTTTTTTTAACTGATGCTGGAAGCACTGAGATGGAAGAAGGATCATGCATATGATTATAGCAACAGTGGGAATTCTCCTGGCTTTACAAATGAGAATCATGGCTTACCACAGGGAAGCCACAGAATGCCTTAAGGCCCCAACTGTAGCAGACTGTCTAAACCTGCTGTGCAGCAGGATTTGTTTCTTAAAATCCACAGTTTACATCTTTTTGCTAGAAGGGAGGTTGCACATTTTCTTATTTAAAATAAAATAAAAAAAAGAAAAGAAGTAAAACTGTAGATTTTATCAGTAACCTTTGCTAAGTATTTATTTCTTTCTTCTAATTGAAAGGCTCCAAGGGAAACCTGACTCATCTAAAAGTGAAAGATGAATTTGCATGCATTTTGTTGGTAGCAGTCTCAGAACATGATGATGATGCAATCCTGTTCCACAGCAGCAGAGCTCTGGTTAGTTTATTTTCCCCATCACACAAACTCAGGGTAGCTAAGTTGCCCGGCCTCAGCAAGAAGAGTACAGGACAGGAACCACCATGACATACATCTCCGTTTGGATCAATGTAAGAATGCCTTAATTTCCTGTTCCAAGTGTTTCTATGAACTAATGTAGGGTTGACATTCCGATGTCAAAATTTCTTTGGTTTTTACACATTACTAATGTTAAATGACTAAACACTAAAATTGTTAATTCAAACAAAATCTGTTTCTGATAGGTCCACATTTCACTGCTGCTTTTTTGCTGCAGTGAATTATCAAAACCAAATGACAGTATCCTAGGATGATACATATCTTTGAGCTATGTTCACAGGCATCCTGGCCTACCATTTTAACAGGTTTTAAGGCTGTGCATTACATCCATTCTGTCAAAATATCGATAAGAAATTCAAACATCCAGGATTGAGTCACTTACAGCACATGGCTCAGCCACTTGCTCCCCAAAATAAACACCAGAGAACTAAATTTCTTTCTACTTCCCATTTTGAAAGTTCTTCAAAAATCAGAGGTCAATCAATGGGCCTGTTCATATATAAAGGTCATTCTGAAGGATCATTTCATTCTCTTGTTATCAAATACAGATTCTTGAAAGGATTCACTTCTGTTTATATAAAATTTTCTGTACACTCAATGAAAAAGAAACAAAATTTTCTTTTGCACATAGTGGTAAGCAACTGTCTGAAAACACTGAAATTTGCTTTATTCCAAATCACTACATTCATTTTCTATTGTAGGGATTTGCAAACTGTAATTTGTCAATTTGTTTTCATTTGTGATAGTCAATTGTGTTCTTCAGCAGAGATATTCTCTGGGTTGCCTTGGTTTCATCATAGAAAGGATACATTTCTGTTTTCTGGCATGTTTGGAAGGCTGAGGAACTGGAAAAAGAATACACAGCAGATTATCTGGATTTTAAATACAAAGTTAAAAAGAAATCCATCTAAGCCAACCCACTTGAATAACAACGTTAATCTGGTGAGATTTAACAAGGAAGTAGCAAACGTCAAGTTAAAAAAGACTGGTGCATGGGGCAATGGAAATTATATGATTTTTAAAAAAATTTAGGAGACAAAACTTTAGACTCAGTACATTAAATAATGTTAATTGAACACACGCTTTAAGATGTTTATCATTTATGATAAAAAGCAAATAAAATTACGAGACAATGTTATAACCTGCAGATAAATATAACTCTTTTGGACCAATGAAGAGAACAATTCATTTAAATGGTTCCATTTAAATGGATCACAAATTATTCTTTAAAAAATGCTTTTTTGAATAAATAAACCATTTTAGATTATAATTACTCTAATTCAATTTAAAAAATCTTTACCCCCATTTTGTTGTTATTTAGAATACATTCAACAAAGTGGAAAACGTTTGTGGATCTGTTCTATTGAGAGGATGAGCTGCTATAAGCAGTTAATCAATGAGTTTCAGACATGGTTGTCAGCTTCCTAAACACAAACAGAAAAGCAAACTTTGGAGAAGAATAAAACTGATGTTATTATACTGTGATCCTAACTGAAGTTGCTTTTTCAATCACTATGAATATAAAAAAAATACAAAATAAAACTACTGAGTGTTCTACAGCTGCTGCATTTAAAATATCCAAAGGTGCATTTTTTGTCGAAAAGCTTTCAAAATCCATCTACATTGCAGTAATTGAAGCTATTAATCACAAATTAATTTTTTTAATGGAAGGCCTGGAGGATAAAATACTGATTTTTTTACTGACATAAACCCCATGTACATATTAGCAAGTGGCATCTACAAAATTCAAAAGCAGTAAAACATATTTAGATACAAAATTCTGCAGTCTCTCATAATTTTTTCTCAAGCTGGCAATCTGTGCAAAACACAAGTAATTACGAGTCAGCAGTTTATTTGCATATTACCCCAGAAGATGAGAAAATTGTTATTTTTGTTTGGGTTTAGGGTTGTTTTTTAAGAAGACTAAAAAGGGAAAATTATAATCAGGCTTGATTACTATAAAACAACGGGTGCATTTAGATCATACACAATCAGTTTTTCAGACTTGAAATTAAAACATATAAAAATGTATGCATCGTTAATGTGCAATATTTCTAGGTATTTTACTTTTACAAATCACCTAGGACACTATATTGTGAATTTTGAAAGATTTCTATACTCAAAATTGCCATACCAAAATGATAAAATTCTGATCAGCGTAATTTAAAAGCCTGAATACATACATTAGTTTGGTTCCTTTATCCAATGTAACTGGAGGATCTAATCTCTTTTCAGGACAGATCCTACCTGCACGTTCACAGAAATCTACAGCATCTAAAATTCTACTTCATCCTGGCCTGTTTGCAACTCAGTATCCTGACATTTCTTATGGGATTTCATGTTTTCAAACATGATAAGGTCAATCCCCCACTACATCCATAAATCAGAGTAACAGATGAAGTAAACAATTTGAGCAGGAGCACTCTTGCTTCCCTGATTTCTGAGCTGGTTCTTTGCAGTTTCTAACACAATTTAATCCAGTCTTGCCACACAGCAAGAAAAGACCATATGAAATAAAGTGATGGCACACTGGCTGGGGGTGCACCATTTGTCTAAACCTGTCAGAGAAAATAGCGCAGTTCCAAGATTTCCCAGCCATTAGTTGTTTGACTGTTTTTTCTTCAGCACTTCCCTTCTCTGGCAACCTGAGGCTGAAATAAGACAACAGGCTAACCTGCTCTCAGCTATCAAAAATAATGACTGGACTCAGACTACTGTCTGAGATATTAGTAAATTTTTCTGCTCAGATTTCCCGGCCTTCCAGCCCTTACTGTGTTTTCAGATCACACAGTTTTGCTACATTCCAGTTACAAATATGTTTTTGGTTACCAATCCTTATAGCAGACAACACAATGCTCTTGAGTGCAAACCCCTGCTTTTTCTCACCCCAGATCACCTCATCTCAAGGTCTCTAAGCCAACACTTTCGCTTCAAATTCAGTTCTACCATCTTTCCATGGACTGAGCTTATTTCCTCCTCCTACAACAGCAGGAAACACCAGAGAACTGTGCCTTTTCATTTTCCTGCATTAAGGGACAGAAAGGAGAGCATGCTACAGGCTAGACTTTGGTCCCATGATGTGGGATATCACAGCAGAGCACTGTTAGGTTAAACACGGCTTTGCTTCCCTTCCCTTCCCTCTAAATACCTTTTACTGCTCAAGGGAAGAATACCTATAATATAATTCAGATAGGTTACTCCAAATCTTGTGCTGTAATTTTGTAGTCGTTCTGAGCTCTTCTTCCCAGACAAGAGGTGATCTTCATCAGGTTGTGACTATACCATGTTGATTTACATGCTGAAGTCAGTGAACTCCTGCTTGTCAGAAAAGAGTCAAGTCCTACCTTTTCACTTTCAGATTCTTTTCACAAGCAGGAAAACAAGCTCTCTTCTTTGCCTGTTGATAATGTCAATAATACCTAAAATTATTTTAAATCTAGATTAAGGAGTCATTGCACTTGTCTTTTAGGAAGAAAAATATGTTTTAATGCAACCCAATCTATAGAAAACTGTTTGCTTGACTAATTTAAAAAAACCTCATCATTTATCTTGTCTCAAGCACTTCACACTCTACAAAGAGGTTCTCTTTTATATTAATGAGGAAAAGAGGGTTTTTTCTTGCTTTGAAGACATTTGCAAGTAGATTTACTTTTTCACAGACAAACACGCAACACATCAAACAAGCAGACCTGCTTCTATAAAGTTCAGTGCCTGCATCACCTTCCTCTGTCCTAAAACTAGCTAAAGCAAGAGCAAGAGTCAACACTGAAAGAGATGAATTAGTCTTTAAAAGAAACAAAAAATGGACTATATGCAGCTACAAGCAATGGTGAGCCACAAAATTTGAGCGTAAACAACTGACTGCCCTGCAGACACTGATGCAAAAATGTGAAATAGGATAAAGATGGAATTGCCTGTTTTTCAATATTATGTGCCCACTGGCTGAACCCTGTCTCTTGCTCTCTCCATTAAAGTTGATGATATGGATCAAATAAGGAGAAATTGAGTTTGGCCATAAATATTCCATTCCAAAATGGAAAAAAAGGAACAAAACTTATCACTTCTATTTCAAAAGTCAATAACCATAGTTTGACTCAAGAGACTATTCAGGATTGTACTTCTAAGATTTGAACACTAAAAGTATGTGTTCTGAAACTGCCCCACATTGCATGTCAATTGTTATAGAGCTAAACCCTCACTGAGGTTTCAAGATGGAAGGATGGCAAGACAAGATGTCAGGATTGAACCCTCTACAGACATATTTTAAAGGATATGGTAGAGTCAGTGTTTCTATCAATAATTGCAACTAAATTATAAGAAAGACAATATAGAGAATAATACTTATTCATTTTCCAGTGGCAGTAACACAGAAAGATGTTTTCCTTGAGAAAATAATATTCTTGGTTTTGTGTTCAAGATACGACTGCAACTTTAAGGTGCCATATTTAACGGGATATGTGGGCATTTTAGTGGTGACATGAAAAGTGTTGGAATTTTGTGCCATTTAAAAATCTAATTTCAATTTAGATTTTATTTCCTGCTAGTAAATCCAGAATAACCCTTTTATGTTGTTTGACAAAACTATAAAAGTGCCCTCACATATATCAACTACTCCTCATTAAGAGGTGGTCTCACATCAGCATTCTTCTGCCCCCACAGAACAGACATCATGTCATTTTACAATATGTAGTTCTAATTTAACAACATCAGTAATGCTGAATTACAAAAAACAAGTAGTTGTTGGCAGCCAACATGAACAATTTCTTTAAAGTATTTTCCCACTGCTATACATCTAATTCCTGTCTCGAAAAAAGCCGTACTTAATCTGTGATTGATTCTCCAAACCATGGCTACAATATCAATGTATTAGTCCATTTTGGGAACAGGAGAAGGTGAAGTATTGCTTTTTGAGTTTCATTTAAATTTATTTTTTTATGGAATTTAGGTCTCAGTGCTGCTTCCACTGAAGTCATCGGGAGTTTCAATTAAGACTCTGGTGTGACAAAAAAAATACAATTGAGATGGGACAGGTCCAGATTTCCAGAATTATGCCCTATACTCCTAATGAATACAGGTAGAAAGAAGTCAGCTCCTCAGAGCACTTCCATTGCACGGCAACATACAATGATGTGTACATACTAAAGCCAGAGCTGGTCGTTAACAGAAAAAGATTAAATATTTATTTATATTAATGTCTTTCTGCACTCTTTCCTCCAACAGCTTTATTTCAGAGACAAAATGGAAAAGTGTTACTTAGTGTTGTATTCTATTTTGGAAATTCAAATATTGGAATCACAATGTTTGGTGAAACGGAAATTACAATTTCCAAAGATTTCAGAAGAGGAATAACTGCCATGAAGGCTTTGCCTTTGACTGTTACTGCCAGTCAGTTATGTTGGAGAAAGAAACTTATCTTTCTTAAGGAGGCAAAATTTCATAGAGAAACTTCACCAAAACCTTCATCTGAGAACAAACTGCCATTTTTATTCACAAGTAGGCAGTTTAGTTGCCCATTCAACACCAAGCTTGAAATCAAGTTTCCTCTTTTGTTTCTGCCAGGCTCTGGTTATGACTTTCATATTCAGCACAAAAGAGGCCAACAGTCACCACACAATCTAATACTGTTTGGTATCTATCCCCCCAGGCCATTTTCTTAAATTCATTCACTATGTAAAGGTCAGTTAAAAAAGCATGACTTAGGAATTCATCTCTCTAAGCTCTAGTGCTACCATTTTATTTTCTCATTTCGGCAACAAAACTCTCTGTCTCAAATTTTGGAGCAACTGTATACTTGCTGAATAGCTCCAGGAGGGCTCATCAGCATTTCTGAACCATGACAGCGAGAGGAGAAGTGCTTTGCTAGCTGCTGCTTCTCAGAGGCTCTTCACAGATGCAGGAGAAAGAATTAGATTTTGGCACATAGAATCCTATAGGTGCAAACAGGTAGAAACTTCGATTTGGAATTCTACAAGATGTGGCTCAGCTAAGCCCATTCCTCTGATACATGGGGGCAGTGAATCAAGGACATCCTGTGGCGGTCTTTTGATCGAAATGACAGAAATTATTTATAAGTAATTATACAGTAAATGTTTTTCTTGAACTATTCCATAAAAGTTATTTGTAAAGAAATTAACATGTGATGCTATTTAGGAGTGTGACCTCTGATGCTATCAATATATTGGGAGAAATGTAGTTGGAATGTTTTGATGTGGAATGTGTTACTGATAAGGTACAAAGGCTTTTATATTAATTTTAAAATGCGTAGACGCTTGTACATGCATTAAGAGTGATTTTTATATCATCCATAAATTACTGATATGCAAATAAGTAGCATTATTGTAATGTTTTTGTTTTGGTTTTTGATTGCAATCAGTTGTTTATCTTTTTTATTGTCTGTTGGAGCAGCACATACTAGACCTAATAAATGTTTCCATCCAGAACAGGCAACATCTACTATAGGTAGATTTCATTGGTGCTGTCAGATGCAATACTGCACCAAATGAAAGGACTCTCCATGTTTTATTGAAGCATGATAATAAATGTTATGTAACTGAAATTAAGAACAAACTATCTACATATAATTTCTTCAACCAGTTCTTTTAATTGTGTAAGAAATACTTCAGGTTTTAAGGACTTACAATATGTAATTTGCTATAAATTTACTAATGAGAATGCTTCTGTTGACACACAGAAGACTATCTGGGAAAGTAAACAACACATTGAGGGAAGAAGTCTTATAGAATATTCTTTGAACCCATGATTTATCTATTTCCCCTTGGTAAGTCTTCCATTTCCAGTGGACATATTTTCCAAGGCTTGCATGCTCACATGTAACATTTGCTTTAATTCTTTCCACTCTATTTTTCATTCTTCCAGGCAGATTTAATTGCATAACATAACATTAATTAAACTAATACTTGAGCAAATATCTTTCCTATTTTTGAAGAAGCATTCTGATTTTTTTCTTCTTGTATCTAGGTAATTTATAAGTTCCAAACTTAGCAAGGGGTACAAGTTGTGACCTGTGATATGCATAAATAAATTTGGAAACAGTTGTAGATCTGGTTTTCTTCCTCAGAAAAAGTGGAAGGCTATTTCAGTAAGTAGGTTGAAACTACCTGCAGCACTTATTGGTACCACAAGTGTCTCCATATAGGTAGCACATAGACACTTTTTCATATCCTTGTGCCACGTTGTTCATGTGGTAGCCCATGAGCTAAAACTTGATCCATGAGAAAGTGCCATTGATTAAGAACACCACTGATACAAACTGGAACTCAGAAAAACCTATGGAGATACTCATCGCTGAATCATAGAATAGTGTGGATTACAAGAAACCTTAAAGACCATCTAGTTCCAACTCCCCTGTCACGGGCAGAGAACCTTCCACTGAGACGGGGTTACTCAAAGTCCCATCCAACCTGGGCTTGAACACCCAACATTTGAAGGCTCAGTCTCTGGCCTACATAGTGCATATATTCTTTCCCATCTGTCTGTCTTCCAAAACCAGTAAGAGTCCTGCTCTATGCTCTGTATTTCTCTTCTTGCAAGTCAGCTTGCCTGTTTCAGCTATGTTCTCCAGTTGCTTTGCTACTCAAGTCATGCCACCTCAAACTCTAGCACGAACACCAGGGAGTGTTGCTTACTCCCTCTGTCTGCTCCTATTTATGTCACATCTGAATTGGACCAGTTGTATCTGTTAAGCTGTATATGCTAATTTGGGAACATCCCCTACTTTGCTGAGTTCAAGAAGCCTACAGTAAAGTATCCACTGTAGAGAATGCTTCACTCACCTTTCAAGCAGACCTTTCCACCAACCCTTCACTTTTTTTTTTGCAGTTCCATGACTTCTGACAGAGTCTGTTCTCACCTTTAAAGGAAACTAAGTAAAGATAGATCCAAGAGGTATAGAAAAAACCCCAATTGTACTGTGTCATCCATGAGTATAACAGTGTGTGGATTTCTGCAAGTACATGACCATAGAGGAAGAAGTAGTCCATGGGAAAGATATGGACAAATGCAGTTAATCCAGATTCACATGGTTCTCTTCTGTATGACTCTGAGTCTACAGTTTTGCAAGTACCATAGGAGGAATTAAAGAATTATCTCCTGTAAGACTTAATTTACTACCCTTTCTCCTCTGATGTTATTCCGTGCTATGCTGAGAGGCAAGGAAAATATTTCCTTCCTGGAACACCATTTTTAATGAATGGCATGTTTCTGGTTTAACAGTATGTTTTGGCTAGTTGATTCAAGAGGAAAAGAAAATTATCCTATCTTGCTTCATTACTTTTCAACCATGATGAATCAGGTGTATGATTTTTTTCCCCCTAACTCCCTGTGTCTTACTCCTCAATTTTATACTTGACTGCTCCATTTTGTTTTCATTTTGACAGCTGATGTGTTTTTATGAACGTATGTCTGTCTGTATGTGTATGTGGATATGGGCATGCATTTATACATAAAAATAAATACTATTTTTAATACTTGTGTTCTTAGCCTAGATTAACAGATTATCATCATATGCTTTTTTATATGGTAATATTTCAGATGTTTAAAATTACGAAAATTATGAAAAATTCTATTACTAAAATAGAAAAATTATGAAAATTATGAACATTTCTATTACTAAAATAGAAATCTTAGTCACAATGGAGGCATTTTTCTGGCTCTATCAGTCTTGTCACTTGCATAAAGGGACAGTATCATGTTTAGTATGTCACTTGGAGGAGGGATTCACCATTGATTAGTAGGTGTTTGATAAAAACATTCAGAATTTCTCCTAAGTCATAATTTTACATATTTTAAATCTCCAGAAGCCAAATATAGACTCATTAGAATACCATTTCATAAAAGTATCATATGTGTACAATTACATGTAGTGAGCATTTTATATGACCAAACCCAAGGTGAAATGGTTTATGCTGCTGTCAACAAAGACTTCTGGGGCTACTGTTTATCCTGCGGAGGAACTTCCTTCCACCAGACACTGCTTGATAACTTTTACTGATTCATGATTGCCAAGTCCATAGCAATTATGGGACTTGGTCATCAGCTTTACTTATCCAGAAGGGACAGATTGGCAGTTGAGTTCATTGCACATGAGTTTAAGTGCTTTGATGTGCAGAGATAAAGTTATGGCTCTTTGTTAAGTGATTCTTGGGAAAAATGACATCAAGCATTTAATGATCAGAACTGGTATAAAATGCAGCAATTTTTTCACAAAATGGTGAGATAGTACATATCAGGTCCTTTGATACTCTGGCTCACTGAGGTCACCTATGCAATCATCAAACCCCTTTTTTAGATACCTTAGTTTCCCCTTGAAGATCTCTTGTGCAAGCTGTAGTGAAATCTGATCTTGCAGTAGCTGAAGCACAGTCCAAGGTCACATTTTATCTTTGAAGGCTAAGATATAGATGGATAATAAGACATGACATTTAATGAGATGGACCCAGTAGGGCAATTAGGAGTTGACTATGGAACACATATTTCCTCCAGGTTCACATGAGTGTTTCTATAGAGGCTTGAAAAGCAGCAGACATAGGGAAATGGTTGCACAAAAAATGAAAAAAATCATATGGAAGGTTTTCAAAGACCTAGAGGAAACTTCTGTCTTTGAAAACCTCCCATGGCAATGGAAAAATTGAACCTGCTGGAGCGAGTCCAGAAGACTCATTACTTAATTGAATGAAAAAATTCTACTTGCAAGAAAGAAAATAATTCTCTGGACTTTGTAAGTAAATAATTTTCTATGGTAAGTATCTTAGACTCACAATAATGAGAATAATGTCTGACCTTATAATCTTGCAGAAAATAAAATTGCCTATGACCAACACCTGAAAACTGTAAGTGCAAATGACTGCAGTCACACTTGCTAGAGAACAGACTGCAGCTGTTCAAAAGGGGCTACTTCAAAAGGTAGGTTTTAAGTGGCATGTGAAGAGTTATGGTAAAGCACTGCTTTATTCTGGTTTAGCAAATAACCTGCCTTTCAAAGATTTTTAGTGTTTCTCTTCTGGTGCATAACTAAACTCCTCCCTTCATGAAGTGATACTGACTTTAGATAGAAATACAATCTTAGAAAATAGAGATTTATGAGAAATGCCATGTATCAAGCTATCATATACAGCATCAATAGCCAAGTCACATAGGTAAAGAAGTCTGGTGTGAAGGATTTCAACACAGGATTGCTACTGCCACATAAATTTCTTAGTCTGTTGCAGCAGCTAAACCAGAGAAGACTTTGGTTTGAAAGGCAACATGAAGAGCAATGACAAAATGACTGTTCTGCATGAGTAACTCTACCCCTCAAAATCCGGGGAATTGAGAAATTTCAAAGGCAGTTCTCATTGTATGATCCCCTGTTCCCATCCCAAGAGAGTTATCTATTTGAGAAGCACAGGTGGTACGCAGGTAAGACACTCTGAACAAAAGTGTCCCATTTCAGCAAAGTTTACTTTGAAAGAAGATGAACTGGATCAAGATTTTTGCTCAGGCTTTAATTGTCTGGAATTGCTAGCAGGAGATCAGATCCAAAGTTCATGAATTAATTTCAAATAAGCCAAGGAAAAGAAGAAGAAAAAAAAAGAAGATGGGAAAATTATAAGGAACTCCTATGCTCTCTGAAGTTATCTTAAAATACAGATGGTGCATTAGATTCTGGAAGAATGTATAATAAGTAGAAGACATTCTGCAGATATATTTATCTGCAGTATCTTTTCAGTCAAGTAAGTATTGATACAAACACCATAAACAATATATTGTCTAGATGGAAATATAGAGAGAAGCCTTTTAAGAGTCTCTTTTTTTTCAAGGAGATCCAACAGGTTGCAGGAGCTCAAAATTACTTTTTCTTTGACATGTGATGGAAAAAATAATGGCCATTGCTAAAGGGAACAGAGTATTTTGATACTCCAGGATTTGATACCTTCAAAAGACCTTCCTGAAAATTATGCTAATGCACATGGAAAATAAGAGGTGATTGATGATAGCCAGCATGGCTTCAGTAAGGGCAAAGCATGTCTGACAAATTTGGTGGCCCTCTATGATGAGATTAAAGTGTTGGTGGATGAAAGAAGAACAACTCACATCATCTATCTGGAATTGTGCAAAGCATATGACACTGTCCCACATAACATCCTGTTTCTAAACTGGAGAGACATGGATTTCACAGATGGATCACTTAGTCGATAAAGAACTGGCTGGATGGTTGCAGTCAAAGAGTTGCTGTCAATGGCTCAATGTCCAAGCAGAGACCAGTGACGAGAGGTGTTCCTCAGGGATCAGCACTGGGACCATCACTGGTTCAACATCTTTGTCAATGACATGGACAGTGGGATTGAGTGCACACTCAGCAAGTGTGCTGATGACACCAAGCTTTGTGGTGCAATCAACCCCCTGGAGGAAAGGGATGCCATCCAGAGGGACCTTGACAAGCTTGAGAGGTGGCTCCTTGCAAACCTGAAGGCCAAGCACAAGATCCTCCATGGGGATCATGGTAATCCCAAACACAAATTCGGGCAAAGAATGGATTGAGAGCAGCCCTGGGGAGAAGGACTTGAGAGTATGAATGGACAAGAAGCTCAACATGACCTGGCAATGTGCACATGCAGCCCAGAAAGCCAATCGTGTCCTGGGCTGCATTAAAAGAAGCATGACCAGAAGATCACAAAGGTGATTCTCCCCCTCTACTCTGCTCTTGTGAGATCCCATTTGGAGTACTGCATCCAGCTCTGGGGCCCCCAGCACATGAAGGACATGGACCTGTTGGAGCAAATCCAGAAGAGGGCCAGAGACGATTAGAGGAATGGAGCACCTCTCCTAGGAAGAAAGGCCAAGAATTGGGATTGTTCAGCCTGGAGAAGGCTCCAGGGAGACCTTCTAGCAGCCTTCCAGTACTTAAAGGGGACATACAAGGAAGCTAGAGAGGGGCATTTTACAAGGGCGTGCAGTGACAGTAAAAGGAGAAATGGCTTTAAGCCTAAAAAGTGTAGTTTTTACATTAGATATAAGGAAGAAATTCTTTACTGTGAAGATGGTGAGGCACTGGAACAGGTTGCCCAGAGAAGCTGTGGATGTCCCATCCCTGGAAGTGTTCAAGGCCAAGTTGGATGGCCTTTGAGCAACCTGGTCTAGTGGAAGGTGTCCCTGCCCATGGCAGGGGGTTAAACCTCGATGACATTTTAT
The DNA here is from genome assembly GCF_003984885.1 of Neopelma chrysocephalum. Lineage (NCBI taxonomy): Eukaryota > Metazoa > Chordata > Aves > Passeriformes > Pipridae > Neopelma > Neopelma chrysocephalum. The sequence goes on from NW_020897690.1 coordinate 10,919,937, forward strand.
GTCCCTTCTAACCCAAACCATTCTATCATTTTATGATGATTCTATTTTCAGTGAATTCAGTGCAAATGAGAACATGACTGAATGACTGGCTGTTATCTAACCAAGAAATCTCAGAGGAGAAAAGACTGGTCACCCTTTCACTAAGCCTGAGAAGAAAGGTATATTCAAGTAATAAATGTAGCCTCATGACAGGTTTGCTGTTTTGGTAGCCACCTCAAGAATATTATTGTCCCTTTATGAGGCTAAAGTCCCATTGACAATGGTCTGACAGGAATGAAACTAATGAATTTCAGTTGTCAGCTACCTCAGAGGAACACGACAGAAGTCCTTCTGGCTTATAAGCACTGTCCTTGAACTATTCATTTTCTGTATTTGCCTTTCAAGGCACCAGTTCTGCTAAACAGAAATGCATACTGTCTTTTCAGACTGTCCTCAGCCCAGCCCCATTGGATAAGCACATCTATTAATGGACATTTCTCTGTTTTGCCTTCTGTTTCTGAACGAAAAAGTAATCTGCTTGTGTTTTCCCAAGTAGATGCAATGCCCAAATAGTCCAGCTACCATTGGTTACCTGGCAGGATTCAAGAGCAGTCTTTTGCCATCTTAGCTTATCATATCATTTAATGGCAAGGTTTGCAGGGTAGAAAAAGCGTGCCTTCCCGACCAATTTACTGGGCTACAAGCTGCCAGTTAACAACCACAATGCTCTGGATATTTTTTCTGGTGCATTCTGCTAATATCTGTATATTCCTTTCAAAGTGGAGCACAATGCACAGCACAGACCTATACTCTAATTATTCTGTAAGATTAAAGAATATACTTAAGGCACTTAGAGTTATAAACAAATAAATATTGGGTCCTCAAAGTTTTCCACCTTGACCCAGAGGCTAGCTGACTTACACTCATGTTTCTCATCTGAATTCAGTGACATTATTTACAATGTTTTTCAACCAGAGTAAAGTTTTCTGAATACAGCTCTTGGGTTTTAGTTATTGTGTAACCCTTCCTGACTTCAGAGATTTACTCTTAGAAGAAAGAACTGGTTTCATTTTCTCGATAAAATTCTAATGTCATTCAGTGAAGGCTATTCAGATCTGACCATTAGATCAGAGATTTTCACAGATGTGCAGTGGTGACAAAAATATTGTTATTGTAATTATTTTTCCTTGGCTTGAACATCACCCAAAACTGCGGCCTTTATAATGCTTTTTCTCCTAAAGTAAGCATTTTGGTTGTGTAATGCTCCTTACATACACACAAAGGGAAAAAAAATAAAAAGACAAGTCCCATTTCTCTGAATGCAGCAGAAAGAAAAGAAAAAAAAGCAAACAGGTTTTATCCTAATCAGGTTTTCTGTTACAACAAGCCCTGTGCCCAAGAAGTCTCTCCTCTTCCTGTTTTTCAGGGTCACAGTCACAGATTCCCAGATCATTTTGTTCCATAGCTAGTTCCTGCAACTTGGCATTTCCGCTACCAAGCACAAGCCACAGTCCAGGCAGTTTCTCTCTAACATTTCATTCTGCCCAAAGCCTCAGATCAAGCCTTCAACTAGGACCGTTTAGCTTCAAGCAGGGTCTGTTTATCCCTCCTTCCACTGAGAAGTATTGCCTTGTACACCTAGTGTGTAGGTGCATTAATGCACTGGAATATGAGACTGCCCGCCTAATTGATGGCAGTGAATTCCCTCCAAGTTTATCCGCTATCTGTCCACATCTTCTTGGTTCACCTGCGTAGCCCTGAGAGAAGTAGTCTGAACAACATAAAGCACCTGCTTTTGAAACACACGCCTGGTCATCTTTGTCCCCTCTAGAAAGAACGAAATTTCCTTGGTTTCTAAGACACCTCTTTCTTTTCTTTTTTTTTTTGTCTTAGCAAATCTTCACAAATTTTGTTAGTGCTTTCTTCTTGTTTCATTACTTAGTTGACTGTTGTAATCTGCTTTTACAGACATACTGCTGTCATTAAATATTTTATTTTAGCAAAAATTTTACCACCTATACTTAAAATATTTACTGCCCAAATGAACACTTCATTTTTTGTTTTTAGCATGTTTCTCTTCAGTACATATGAGCATATTTTTCATGCCTCACAAAAGACACCTGGTACCCTGCAAAATTTCATGTATAGTTTGGTTACCAGTTTCCACTTTGACATGTTCACATAAGGACACAAAGAATAACCTAAAATGATCAATCAAATTATTTTAAATTAAATTACATTTTCTTATTTGCTGCAAGATTAATATGGCCTATATATATATCATAGAAAAATATTTGTGGATACTGTTCATGGACCTACAATCTCTAGGAAATGTTACAAACCCATATAACATTCTCAAATGTCCAAATATCGATAGGAATGGTAGGATATGGAAAACTACTTGCCACCAAAGAAATCCTTATATTGCATAGATCATGTGAACTGTTTACTCACGTAGTGAAAGAAATACAATATGTGAAAAACCAATGTAAATACTAGGGGAAAACCCCAAACCTTCACAGAGGTAAAAAGAAAATCCTCTCCTGCTCTAAATCCCACATTTTATTTTCAAAGAAATATCTAGAGCTATTATGTCTACCAGCCAGGAGCAAAACCCCAGCTCCAAAACCACAGGAAATGTAGAAAATGCAAAAAAAAAAATCATGTTCTGTACTTATACTTTATAATACCTTTTTCTGAGAGCAAGGTGAGGTTCAGATCTGCAGTTTAAGTCTAATTTCCATCAGGTGTTCTTGTATACATTTGAGGACATTATTTAAGTTTTAAAAAAATCCTAAAAACTTATCCTTACCATATGTTGTACTGCATTATTTAACAACTGCTAGCAATGGGAATTGTTAAAAACACTAGAATTGATTGCCTAGAGAGGTTGTGGGGTCTCATTCTGGGGAGATATTCAAAACCCAACTGGACAGAGTCCTTGTCAGCTTATTCTAGTTGAGCCTGCTTGAGCAGAAGGAGTGTACTGTGTGATCCCAAGATGCTCCTTCCAACCTTAACTCAATAATGCTGTGGTTCTGTGAAATAAAAGTATGTATATTTACTGCTGTAATCCAATTAAGTCCTTCAGTACTCTTTTTTTTTTTTTTAATGACATAAGTGAGCACAAGACTGCTTTTTGCACTTCAGAAATGTGATTAAAAATTTTGATATATCCTATTATTTCAGTGGGGAGATTTAACCTGCTTCACTTTGCTGATGCACAGGAAAATCCCAAGCTATAATAGCCCCTTCAAAAATAAACCTTGTTAGCTACCATTGAACATAATCAATAACTAAATACAGAAAAAATTATTTTTAAATTTACCAATAATCTATGAATGCCTACACATAGATACAAGGTGAGATAACCACCTACTTGTAAATATATATATATATATTGCTTCATACTGCATGGTGTGGCTACAAATTAATAAAAAATATTAATTTGGAGAGGACTTAAACAGCTTAGACTGAATACTGTGAGATAAACCTGGAATTAACATACTGCAGTCAAGTAGTCCTTCTAAATATTTGCAGAATGGGCTGGATTCTGTAACTCATATACTGAGCTGTTCAACAAGACCCATTACACACAAGAATGCCTGTATAAATTGGGCTGATTTGTTGGGACTGCAGAATCTTGCCTTCTTCATGGAGCTGTCCAAAGGTGAAAAAATTTGCACTGTAGAGCTCAAAGGAAAATGTCTCCTGGCTCATATGGATTATCACAGGAGTTTCATAATTTGCCCATCTAGCAGCACAAATTGAAAAGACACAGTAATACAAATTATCTTTGGATTATTGTTTGTACTGTAATTACTGAGGGTCTTGTTTGCTTCTTATTTTATTAGTAGAAAACTGCATTGTTGTTACAGTGTTTAAAAAAAAATCTTCCCCAAATGGAAAAGCTTTCAAGCAGTAAGCCTAGTATCTTCATCAGTGCCAGTGATATAAATACCAGAAAGAGTGACAGCTAATCCACATGCACTCAGAAGCAAAAATGAAAAGGCCAGTTACATGCACTTGTCAGTGCTAGTCTCATCCACACCTACTAGCTTGCAAGACCTTCAGACAACCAGTCAGTAATGAAATGAGTAGCAGGAGGAGAAGAAGGGGATAGCAAAGAGGTGGAACACCAGCCAAACGTAATACCACATTAATGTAAATGGGAACAGGACATTTTAAATTGAACTTTACAAGGTGGCTTAAATAATTTCAGGGCTAAATATCTCACTGTATTATATTATATCAACATCTCAGGATCACTGCTTGTTGGGGTTTTTTGTAATTCTCTATCTCCTTTTCCACCTCTCCTTTCTTACTCCCCCATCATTTTCAGCATTTCTGTCTTGGCAACATCAGAGCAAACAGAGAGGGGACTGAAACAAGAGAATCACATAGAAGAGATTGTTTTGGCAGGGCTATGCAGGGCTGCTTTACTAATCCGGCACACACAAGGTATTAGTGACTTGTATTCTATTAAAAAAATATTAGCAGAGTGAAAAGCATCCCATGCCAAATCCAAGGGCTGCTGGGCTCCAAGTGAAGTTCTCTCTTACAGCCTTCACTGTTCACTCTCACTCTGCAAATGCAACAAAAAGGAGAGGCCATAGGTTTTGTTTGCCTAATAGCAAATTTAAAAAGGCAAAATTCATATCGAGCCATTGTGCTCAGTAATTTGATCAGCCATGCCTGACTGACATATGTGTTCCCCTAAACTGTGATTTAAGTTACAGGGCATTTATGCATCAAAGGGGAGCTTTGCTCTCTAACAGCTGTGGGATGAAAGTACTGATTGAGAATAAAATTTTACACAGATATATAAACAAGGCACTTCATTCATTTAGACACCTTAAAAAATCTCATTGGAACATATTCTTATACGGGAATCTTTCCATAATTACATGTGAGGGATCCACTGATTTTTCCATCGGAGTTTCTGAGTTCACTCAAGGCAGAAAATATAGCCCAGAAGTTTTGCAGTCACAAAGCTTGGCAGTACTTTAAGAAGCATTGTTTTCATAAACTTTGTCATGATGCCAATATCCATGAGGTAAAATCAGCATGCTGGTATTTGCAAAAAAAAAAAAAAAAAAAAAAAAAAAAAAAATCCTTTCTTTGGTGAATTTTTCAGTTAAAACATCATTGTGTTATCATTTTGCTCAAGCAGGCTAATAATTCAGTGAATCTGAAGCCTAATGAGAGACTTCTAGAACAGATCTTCAAATCTTCATACATTTATTGAGTAATACCATACAGGTAAGAATTGAGATTTAAGGAAATATTTAAGTAAAGCCATACTGTATCATTAACATCTTATATTTTTTAAAAAATATAAGCTGCTCAGCAGTACATATATGCTGGATACAATGCTTGGACTGGCAGATACTGGGAGAAATGTACATTTTCACTACATTCAGTGTGTTCACTGTATTCTTTAAATTCCTTTGTCTTAAAGCATGATGGACACACAAACTTTCTATTGTAAAAGATCTGTTAAAGTTGCTTTGTTAAACACTTCTCATATTTGTGGGAATTATTCTTCTGGATAGATATAAAAATCTTTTCAGTTATTTCTGATTGTATTTTGAAGCCTTAAAGAAGATGGTACTCCTCTAGCTACTTATGAAGAATATATAAAAGATTCTTCTGGGATTAAATCTGCTCACCAAACAAGCAGAAGTCACTATAACAAAAAACCTGTTAGTCAGCCTTTACTGTACAGAAGCAACAAAAAGCTACAGATAGAGAAAGAAAAGAAAAAGAAGTAAACAGGACAACGATCTAAATTTCAGCACCATGGTTATTCTACTCTTGGTCAACTGATTGAACCCTCTCTTTCTCCACTTCTGGATGTTAATCTTCCTGTAGCAAAGCTGGCTGTTCTTTAAAGGCTCCAGCTGACAGTCTATTAATGCAGTGGCAGTGGAAGTAGATATGTTGGACTCTAATTTGTAGTGGTCAAGAAGCTGATACATGCTCTCTTTTGTTATTTCTGCTCCAGGGCCCTTGGGCACCGGAGGATGGACAGCACAGCCCAAAAGATGCTATAACCTTTCACACTGCTGTGCTGGAGCAAGATTCAGCAAAGCTTGATCCACTTGTGACCTTATCAAATTTGTCATTTTAAGCATTAAAACCTACAGCAGGACCAATCGTATCTAACAGTTTGTGATGGCACCCTTCAAAAGAGGAAAAGCCCCCTGCTTTGAGGAAGACATGATCTGTTGGCAAAGGCTTGAGCAAGTATTGACAAACGGCTTGTGCTTTGCTCTCTACTAACTTATTGAGGAAATGTATTTGTTTGAACATGTTATAGTTTGCTGCTGGCACAGATCAGCATGAAATTATGACTCCTCAGAAAGCAAAAAAAAGAAGTACAAGATGAATTAACCAAACTGACAGGACTTAACAAATTCACACTGGCTGAAATTTCTCCCAGTCTCTGCCAAACACAGTGACCCATTGACAATGTCAACAACTAGTCTTAAGCTCTTAGCATCCTCTTTTCTCTTTATTTTTAACAGGGTATTTGGACCTGATTTTTTTCCTATCTATCTGACACTAAAGACTATTTACTTACATTCAGTGAAAAAAGAACTCAGTAGAAAATACTATTAACACAAGGCAGTCTGTGTGTGTATAAATGTGCTATTTTATTGTTAGACAGAATGAAAGACTGGCCCACTGAGGAAAAAAAAGATATTCCTACAAAACCTCACAGTGATTCTTCCAAGATAAAATTTTCAATGCATTGTATGAGCATCATAGATGGCCAACTGCTGTACAGAGAAAGGCAAAGAGGAAAAAATTTGGGGTTTTTTATATGATTTGATTAGTCTCAATGGCCTACATGAGGACATCACATTAGAAAGATATTTTCCATTTTTTTTTTGCAACATGACACAAATGCTGTGTTGCAAAATTAGTCAGCATCTTTAAGCTATGCTGCAGAGAAACCTACAGTATGACCATCTGTTTTAATGTACAAAGGTACTGCTGGGTACTGCACTACTGAGAATTCCTGGATGATAACAAAAAGCTTGTATGTTTTGTTAAAATTTTTACCCTCTCGGGACACTATTTCCTATTGGTTAGATAGCACTGCAACAGTTCTACATTGCAATCTAAGAATTATTTTCTTTTTAGTTCATTTCAGCAGGAATGAAGGCATTTGTCATTCAGTACTTTTTCCGTCTGTCAATTTCCAAAATGGTTCAATGCCCATGTAGCTAATGCCACTCATAAAAACACAAGAAACAAAACATAAATCTGCTTGTCTAATTTAGTGGCTCAATGAATATTTTGATTTTTGATTCAAAAAGGAAAATAAACCCATCATAGTTCATCTCCTACTTTCTTTTAAATAATTCAATACTTCAAGCATTATATTCCACTTACTCGCTTTAATCCATTAATTTACTTTTCTTATTCTTATTGCTTATGAATGTAATGATCAAGAACTAAGCTGGTGTGAAAGCTTGAGTGAATAAAGCTCTGTTTGGATTTTGTATCAGTGTTTGGTGCAACATCCCCTTTTCACCCATGCTGGACAAATCAAAAGCAATGACAGCAACAGATTGCTCTACTTCTATGACCAGTCCAAATCCAGCAAGACCTGGATCTGTTTCATTTATGCCTTTTGCTGTCAGTTACTAAGCTACGCAAAATAATGATAAATTCTTTCTAATTATAATTTTTATAGTTATTTGCTAGCACAGATGCTTGAGCCAGATACCAGAGAATCAGGTAACACCAAAGCTAAGGGAATCAGGCTCCTATCCCTGAGCACAACGGAGAATTCAGGCCCCATAGAACACTAGATGCTCACAGGTCCTAGCAAGAAGCTAGAGAGCTAATTAGAGCTAGCCATAATCCCCTTTCTGTGGTCTGGGTATCCGTTATGTCATGGACAGGAAGAACTGTGTCAGATCCCACAGGTCCACTTTACAGAAGAGTTTATCTCCTTGCACTTCATGCTCCTGGAGGCCAAAGGAAGTTCATCTTTCTGAGTGTGTGACTATGTAAAGCACACTTTCATTCAAGCTGTCAAACAAAAGGCTTCACTCTGCTTCTTTTACAGCCACTGTACACTCATTGAAGCCTACTCCCCTAGTCAGAAGGGACAACAATGCTCTCACATGATATGTTTCATCTCAAAAATATTATTTTTCCTTAGTTACGGAATGCATTTTCAAAGGCTGAAGGCAGCTGTGACATTGATCAGAGGCTATATTGAAGAAATGAAAACTTAAATCTCATCTAGTGATAAGGAGGTGTGTACTAGAGCAGGCAATGTTAAGAGGAAGCATGGATGGTGTATGTCCAGCCCAGAAAGAGCAGTGCAAAGGTTAACATTTTCACTTATCAAACCATTAATCTTCACTATAACCTTTTTACAAGCCCATAATCTATGTTCAATAAGAAAGGCATGCTCTCCCCAGCATTTTCCTACATGATCAGCGGTTTGATATGTGAGAGGCTATCTACAAATTGCTACCTTTCACTTTTGTTTAGAGAAAAAATATGGCTTCCTTTTCTAATTTGATTTTAAACCAAACTAGATTTTTTGCAGCATTACTTTACTCAAATGATGTCTTAAGTGCAAGTCTTTTGATGCAGTATAATCTTTCTAAGAGAGAGTACTTTAAAATGTAAATGGTGTAGGTTTTCCATTAGCACTTGATAGGTAAATGAATTTTCAAAGTCTTCATTATTCTGATCAGAGGACACGTCATATTTACATTCTGATAATCCTGAATGGGAAGCTTACTTGCACAGAAAAACAATCTGGGTCATCACTGTTAGCTGTATGCCTGCAATTTATATCCCCCAATGAACATAAATAATGTTTACAATATATTCAGGAGAGGTACCCTAGAAAGTAACGATGGAGGGCAGAAGAAAAAGCAGTTCAATTGTTAAAGACATGTAGTAGTCGTATCTTCATCTGAGTGACAACACTTAATCTCTTTCCCTCCATTTAAGTCTGAGAATGAAAAAGGGTCTGGTTTTCAAACAGAGATCTGAGAGTCTTTTTGCCCATAATTTGGATCTCACCTTATCTTCTGATAACATAAGGTAAACTCATCTTGGTAGATGACCTGATATACCTTGTAAAATGACCAAAATGACCTCACTGACCAAAGACACTGGCTAGCTAGTAAGGTCACCACACTTACTTGTGGAGCTGGACTGAATAAATATCCACGCAAGAATACACATTGTGGGGCAGCAGGAAAATTCTGTCCTGGTGGTCTTATACAGAGCGTGAAAGGATTAAATTAGGACTGAGAACTGGCTTGCAGGAAAATCACCCACACAGTCTTAGAGACTACCAAGATGGTTTTGGAAATTCTTGCACAAGGGACATAATCAACTAGTAGCAAGCTAATGCGAAGTTTTACCTCTGCAGTTCACATTAAATGTCCTATCCAAATAGAAAAAGGATTTATGCATGTGCAGACCAGGACCTCACTGAAATGAGTACTCCATGAGAGAATTGTACCTCAGTGATGATCATTTCCACATGTACAGAAGAGCTGGATTCCAAAGGTGACCTAAGACTCTGAAGATGCACATAGATGTGCGCATAGATTTCTGCCCCTCAGCCACTTTTTTCTACCCTGTGCATGCAGCATGGAAGCTAATTTCAAACAAAATTGCATTAATGGAAGTTCTTTAATTAACTCAAGATTGTGAAGCTTTCACATCTCAGCTGAGCAAGACACGAGAGTGAAGTGCAAATCCAGGGATCTCATTTCAAGCCCAGTGACTCAGCGAGTTGCAACACAATAAGAAGAAAGATTTACTTCCTCTCACATTTTTCATCATTGCTTTTTTTTTGTTCTCATCCCTGCTTTTTCATTATTTTTTTTCTCATCATTACTGGCATGTTGAAAATTCTGGCAAATTAGATGATAGACATCAGGTTACTTGGTGCACCCTAATGAAATAAAAGACTGTTATTATGCAGACATGAGTAACTCTTTTTCTAAGGAAAGAATTTGAACCCTTATTTCCCTCGGTGCTGGCTAGCAAATAAATGGCATCCTAAAAGCAAGTGCTTGTAGAATTTATGGAAACCAAGTTATATCCTACACAAGGTCTATTCTATACAAGGTCTATTACCTCTAAACTTTCAAGATGTTGTGTGCTCAGGTATAAGAAGCCTTATAAAACTCACTCCCACACTTTCTATATATCTGGCAATACAGCAGGTCCCAAACAGTCGTTTTTGTTTGTTCGTGATGAAGCCATGGTCTAAATTGTTAGTATTGCACTTCTTTTCTATGCTATTATTACTGAGAATTCATTTAGAATGAAGAGGTTATTCTTAAGACTAACAGAACCACAGAATGGGTAAGGCTAGAAAAGACCACAGTGGGTCACCAACCTCTCTGCTCAAGCTGGGCCATTCCAGAGCATGTTGCACAGAATTGCGTCCACATGGTTTTTGAATATCTCCAATGAGGGAAACTCCAGACACAGATGTTCTGTGCAACCTGCTCCAGTGCTCAGTCGCCTGCAATAGTAAAGACGCTTTTCCTCATGCTCACCTGGAACTTTCTTTGCATCAGTTTCTGCCCATTGCCTCTTGTCCTATTGCTTGGCACCACCAAGAAGAGCCTGGCTGCATCCTCTTGACACCCTCCCTTCAGATATTTACAGATATTGACAAGGTCCCCTCTCAGTTGTTTAAAGATTGAATATTTACAAATAGAGGAGATATCAAACTATTAGAAGCCTGTTATATTAAGCATCTAAAATTAGCAATAGTGGGTAAGAAAATAGCATGCATTGCTCTTTGTGTTTGGCAACCTGGCAACACCTCTCTTGTGTCTGCAAAACCTTTTCATAATGGTATGAGAGGACCTCCTCCTCATCCATCTCTGTCCCCAGTCATCAGAAGTCACCATATTTCCATGGCAGTTACAGTCTGAAATTATGTCTCAGAAATATCAAGGAGGTTAGTAGTTCTCCAAAATTCACCCACAGGCAGGCTGTAGCATAACTAAAGAAATGCTGCAGATGTTGTACCGACCAAGCCAGTGCATATTCTGGGTCCTGCTCTCTGCGGAGGGAAGATTCCTCGGGAAATACCTAGGACCTTGTTTGGATTAACAAATAATCTGGCAATACTGTGTGCTGACTCAGGTCAACTTCCAAGAGACAGCACAGGCATACATTTCTTCTTTACAACACATGAGGAATATCCACAGTAATTAAGTGGCAAGTGTAGTTCTAACACTTCTCATACAGAATCAATCTTAGCTGTAGGATAAGATATAAATATAAAGGACCTATTAACAGTTGAATGCAATTTTAGACGCTAGCTTGTCTGTTTGTGGACTAGCTGCTGCAAGATGAGACACAACTCAGATAGCAGATTAATGCCAAATGTAGCCAAGTCTAATGAAAGAACTGGTCAACAAATAGATCTGTGCTCTCAACTTTATATGGGCTAAGGTTGCCTATGCAAACAAGGGATATTGAAATACAGGATTTAACACAATTAATCATGGCCATGTGGTATTTCTGTTGATGAAATGGTGAGCTCAAGGTTAGTGGGGGAAAAAAATCAAAACAATCTATCTACTCATCAATGTATAGCAACTAACTCTGTGAGTACAATGCCATGATTTCAACAACATGGTGACACCTTTGTACATTTATCTCCACAAGGGAGTCACAGATGTCTCTACAGAGCAACCCCAGACTCCAGCTCTGTCTTGACAGTACTCTTGACAAAATGTGAGAGTTGACCCCACAGCTAAGGCAGTTGGCAGAGAAGAAGCTTAAATAAGCTATAGAGAGGTACTGTGCAAAGCAGCATATGTCTGCTAGGAATACATTAAGGATAAACTTCAGATTTTTATTGCTGAGGAAGAACTTTAATATCCATTAGTAATACATGCAGAAAAAACATCCAAACAAATACATTGTTGGCCTGAAAATAAAACTAGGGGAAAACTAGCCCATGACCAAAGTCCAGGGGACTCTTTCAAAGCCTGATGTAAAATACATAATTTTTCAATGATCCAGGGTCAACCTGAACATTCTTCCATAGATATCGTGCTTATAAAAATTCTGATTGATCTTTTAAATGCAAACATTGGGCTAATAATGAAAGAACATGTTGTTATTTCAAGTCTGGAGCACTTTCCATTAGCTATCTGATCACAGGAGGAGCATTTATTAAGTAATAAATTGCCTACTTGCAATAGGCTTGCAGAAGTTCAATATATCCTTATTAGTGTCTCAAAATTCTGTAATACAATAATTAGGCTTTGAATGAAACAGAGACATTTTTCTGCATTCTGCAAAGTGTTGACTAGACATTTGGTGAAGTTCTGGTTGTTTTCAATTGCAGTATTTGTTAAGATCCGTGGAACTCACACTTGCAAGTCTTCACTAATCAAAAATGTCCCCTATAGGACGTAATATAAACATAATAATAATTTTTTAAAATAAAAATGTAGAATACCTCAAACACTGCCTTAAAATTGTAGTATTCTTCTATGTCGATTTGACAGGGAATAAAATGGCACATTACATGGAGCTTGCATAACCTGAATAGGTCTGAAAAATGTATTAGCCAAGAGAGTGAATATGGACCATAAATCCCATCTCTAGCTACCTCATAATTTTTTGTGAGAGGTCCTCTCGAAATACCCAAAGGGGTAATACTGTGCTTTAGATTGGAGTTGTAAATAAATCTAGCACATGAAAGGAATCATTCCAGTATTACAAGCATGAACACATAAAATCCAACTTAGTTCTAAAGTCCTTCTGCGCAGTCCAGCTACAGATTACTTCTGCTTCTACAAGAATTTATTTTGGAATTGCTGGTAGGTGCTGGACTAATGTATGACAAGACATAGCTCATTTAAGCAAGACCAAGTTACCTCTTCCTCTAAAGACACACAGAGCATCCATAAGCGTATTCTGATTCAGTCTTTCTTCTGCTATAACACCAACCTAAATAATTAAGACTATTTGGACTCAGCCAGTACTTAATTGCTTTTTAGGGGGTGGAAAAATCCCTCCCATTCCAATATCAGCCAGAAGAGAATAGTGACTGGTGATCTGAAGGCAATTCCTTAAATCACCATGCAGTATGATACCACAGAGACTGTGGTCACTTCTACCTGAGGTGCACTATGTCTCTGTTGTGAGAAAAAAACCCACTCCACTCAGTTCCTGGCTGTGCTACAAGTAGCCACAAATAGTGTCATCAGTCTTTAACTGCAATAAAAAAATTCTATGCATGCTGACACCACTTCCAACCCAAAATAAGCTAATCACATCCTTTCACCCTGATTCTGCATCTCCATTGAATCATTTGCAAACTGTTAAAGGTTAAGGGAAGGTGCATCTCTTCCTGATTATTCAACTCTATAGCATACCACATCCACACACACATAGAGAGACATACAGTTCTGGTTTAGATGATTTTCTTTCCTGAATCTTTCTCTCTCCCCTAGACTTTCACTGTCATTGCAAGGTTACCATATAATATCTAAGTAGCATGAGTGTGTAGGCAGTGTATGCAAATTAAGACCTGAAATCTCTTGCTGCCTTTGACCTCTGCATCATGCAACTTCTCTAAGCCTTATTTTCTCTGAAGATAAAATGACATTCTTAGTAAACTGGTGTGACAGTTACAGATGAGTCACACTATTTAAAAGGAAAACATAAGGAATGAGCTGTTGAAACATGAACAATACAGGAAAACGATGAGCATAACACACACAATCTGAATAAACTGCTGCAAGATCAGAATAAGTGGGCAAAACTGATTGATATCCAATACAACTGGAGCTGCAGAATAATATGTGAAAGGATAGAAGAACACATTATTACAACTGGTTTTATTTACAGAGATGAAACTGTGATTGTGACTAAGTAAAAAGCTAATTCTGATACTAAGAAGAATAAGTTAATCTTATGAAATACATGCCATGTTGCATAAATCTAAATCAATCCTCAGGCAATGAACACTATGAAGCTATTCTTTCCAGCACTATCATTTCCTCATTTTATCAAAAACAGGTCAAATAGACTATGCACTACCTGCCTCATATCTGGAGTAAAAGATCCGAATTATCATTTATTACAAATACTCTGTCTTGCTTTTAACATAAAATTGTTTTCTAACTGTTCCCTCATCAACTTTAGAGCCTTAAAACAGATAGGATAATAGTAGTCTGTGAAACATCTACAGGATTAACTTCTACCCATTCATCCATTAAATATCACATTTATACAGACTTGCTCTAAAATTCAGTTTCTGGGAGAGTAGAGGAGTAACTACCAGAAAAGGTCCAGTCCAGCAGATATTCCACAGAAATAAAAGTTCTGTTTGGTTCACTTCAATGGCAGAAACATCCATGAAAAAGTAGAAATTTCTTCCTGCAGGAATTATTAGTAGTGGTGACTAATTCTGAACAAATAATGACTTTTTCTTGTATTGTATTTGATACCAGTGGAGTACAGTACATAACCAATATGCAGTGCCTATTACCTGGGAGGCAAAAAGCAACTGATAAATCCAAATCCCTAACATTTTAGGGAACCAAATTATGACAAAGTTGGATGTGCAAAGGAGGCAGGGAAGTTTTATGCAAAACATTTTAAATTGGATTCAAAGTCATTCTGGATACCCTTCAATAAATAAAGACCTACCTGTAAAGGGAACTAGCAAAGAGCACGGAACAAGGTTGGCATTTTGTCCTGTTTCTTTGCTTTGCCCTGTGTAGCAAATCAAGAATATGATTTTTTTTTTGAGAAAGAATTAGTTTTACTTTCCTACTTTTTTTCTACTTAAAATTAAAAGTTTGTTTACCTCAGTAAATTACAATGACAAGGTAACTCATTAAAAAAGGGACATTATGAAAAAAAGGAAATAAAAGTTGGGTAAATAAAAGAATTTGTTGTTGCTGTTAGACACAAAAATTCTTTGTTTCTTTAAAAAATTCTGCAACTCCAATGACTGAAGTTTGGAGAAGAGATTTTTTGTTAACACTTTTGTCTCAGTTTAAGTGTGAGAACTTGCAATATACATCTTTATGATTTCCGGTAAGTATTCAAAAAATAAGAATCAGAACAGGTGTTTCTGACACTTCTGATTTTTAAATAGTGGGGAAAAATTCAACATTTCTAAGAACTTTTCCAATTGTCTTATTCACTTCATGAGAACAAAGAGAGGAAAAGGTTCAAATGGTTAAAAATCACCTGACAGTCACCAAGTATTGAGTGAGCATTTACAGAGACAGAAAATGCATTTTTTATGTTAAGATGGAAATGGATTTCCAGTAAAATGCACAGAAGACCTTGAATTTCATCTGACTTCTGGTCCTTAGATTAACATAGCTACAGCAGAATTAGACTCTAAACTGTCATTGTCAATATCTGAATATTCTGTGAAATAAAATAATTATAGCAGGCTCTTTTTTAAAGCAGGTGATATGTAAAGTGGAAATATAAGTAACTGACCCAATTAAGCCTGTTCATAACTCATCTCTTACGATACATGAACAAACACTTGAAAACAGGTAAAAGTACTACTTGAAGTGATGGTGTCCATCAATAAGCAATAAGAAGTATTTCTTGGACACCTCCAAAAAGTACAGATGTTCTAGCTCATGGTGACCAAATTAAGTTCTTGCACCTACCGCTTTCTAATGTGAATGCAATGTTTCCCTTATGATGCTTTATGTCAGGCCAAGAGAAACAAGTGCCTATAGCTTTATTTGTTCTGATAATGTTGGAAAAGTGTGTCAATTTTTTCACACATGGTCCTGAAGTTTTTCAGTGAAGTCTTTTAAGCATCTATACCACATTTAAAGGGGCACTTGATCTTAAAAAATGCCTTCTGGAAGAGTTAGTGGCAATTCCTTAAAAATATCATCACGTACAATGCGATGACAGTTCTCAGTCCCCGGGAAGTTGGTGAAGGCTTTCACATAGACCTGAATAAGGTTAGAACTATATTCACCTTCTCAGTTTCATGGAGTATCCATATAAACTCTGATTATTTAACTCTGAACACAGATACATATGCCAAAGTGCACACTGAAGTAGCTTCCAGTAATCATTGTTATGCTGAGGCTACTGAGTCATTGTTGATTCAATGGAGAATCAAGCAAACCAGACAAAACAAATTAGATATTCAGCCTTTGCTTGCTTAAAATGATACCGCCTCCCACTACCACCACCACAAACCAATACAAATAGTCAGCCAATTTGGTTCATGGCCATTTGCTGTATGAGAAGCAACTGAGGTCACTTGGTCTGTTCAGCCTGGAGGAGACTGAGGGGAGATCTCATCACAGTCTACAGCTTCCTCGTGAGGGGAAGAGGAGGGGCAGGAACTGATCTCTGTTCTGTGGTGGCCAGTGACAGAACCTGAGGGAATGGCCTGAGGTTGTGTCAGGGGAGGTTTGGGTTGGATATTAGAAAAAGGCTCTTCACCAGAGGGTGGCTGGGGACTGGAACAGGTTCCCCAGGGAAGTGGTCACAGCACCAAGGCTGACAGAGTTAAGAAACGTTTGGCCGATACTCTCAGGCACATTCTGTGACTCTTGGGGATGGTCCTGTGCAGGGCTAAGGGTCCGACTCAATCATCCTTATGGGTCCCTTCCAACTTGGCATATTCTGTGATTCTGTGATTTCTATGGCAAAATGTCATGTATGAAGACTGTTATTTCCACAACGCATGCACTATCATCACACCCAGTTGAGAGGGAGGAAAACGTGACCAGCAATTGTCATCTCAGTGTTTCAGTCTTTGATGATCTACTATGGGAAAAGAATTACAGGCATTTTTTGAGTCATCGTGGTGCTGAAGCCAGCCTCACAGTGAGTCATAGAAGGATAGTGGACAGTACTTGGGAAAAAATAATTTTAAATTCCTTATTCAATAAAAGGGGCTTATTTTGAAGGGCCTGGACAATATCCTTGGATTATTAGATTTCAACTGAATGACTGAACACACGAAATGTCAGTGAATGTTTCTTCATTTATGCTTTCTTTTATTACCCTGTTCTTTTCTGTTAAGAGACACAGTAAAAGCAAAAAAGAAGTGAACAAAAGCCATCATCATTTTCAATTGAAAAAGTAAAGAAATTTAAAGATCTGCAAGTTTAAAACAAATACATAAGAATGCACTGCAAATACAACTTACCAGTTGATTAACTGCTCAAAACCATGACTAAAAAATTAATCATCTAGTCCCATAACAATAATATACGGTGACTGCAATTAAATTTGACACTTGGCTATAGCCCCACTTCTTGAAAAAATGACCGGCAATGTGGTATGTTTGAAATACCAGGCTGTGAGCACTGTTTTTGTCTGCAGGTTATTCTTCCATATCCAGCTACAACAGTTTCATCTATAAATTTAAGCCTTCCAGGCTGGATATTCACAGCCTTTAAAAATCCCTTTGCCCTAAAAGTAGTTTTCTCTAAAGCCTCTACTTTACCACAAGGAAGATGTAACGGCTGAATGCGTCAGGCATGAGGTGCCTAGAATCAGTAAAATCGTAGCTTTTCATCCTACCAGCTTACTACAGATGAAATAGATTACATAGAGTCTGCCCATGTGTGAATGCACCCATATGTATTAAAAACTGTGTTACTTGCTTGCTCTGCAGCATTTTTCTTGAGACATTTATGTCAATATCTTTGGCAAAATTCCTCCTCCTTCCCACTGTTTTGCAGTATGCCATGAAACTGTTATCTACTGCCTGTCTGTAAGGTGGCTGAATTTGAGCAAACTTGTAAGCATAGAGTGAGCAATGTAAAGCTATGAGTGAAATTTGAAAAATTGTATAAATTAATAATATTATTTTGGGTTTTCATTTATTAAGCCACACAATCCTGTTTCAGCCAGAAGGAGAGCTTAAACATTGCTTTATGACAACTATATGTAATTTGCTATTCATTACGTCTTTATACTGCTGATCCACATTTACTCCGCTTTTCAGATCTGATTGAGAACATCTCCAAGTCAAATCTTCTTTTGCCTTCTGGTATATGTAAAATTAC
Organism: Neopelma chrysocephalum; assembly: GCF_003984885.1. Classification (NCBI taxonomy): domain Eukaryota; kingdom Metazoa; phylum Chordata; class Aves; order Passeriformes; family Pipridae; genus Neopelma; species Neopelma chrysocephalum. The sequence goes on from NW_020897690.1 coordinate 10,937,972, forward strand.
ATTTTTTTCCTATATGTCATTTATCTTCAGTTCCACAATGTTGGAATTCTGTTATGCAGCTGGAAAGTCTTACAGGCAAAAGATAGAATAAGAACTGTAATTCACGAGCTGAGTGAATCAAGTGTAAATATTTCAATTTCTTTATTATTTGTTTTAGGTGCAATGGGCAGAGAAAGACCTTTCAGTGACTACAAAAAATGTTGAATATATTGCAGATGGCGCTGCAAAGGAAGGAACTGACCTTGTGACAGCACGAGTCATTTTTCATAAAAGAAAAAATCGCCTAGTGTAACCTTAACAAACAGGCTGCTGTATGAGGCTTTGCCTGGTAGAGACAATTCTTCCATAGCCTCCTACAAGTATGACCCAAATCCTGTCTCATCAATACCTGCCTGAAAATACCATCTTTCTACCATTCATGCAAAAGTGCTCAAGGCCACATTCTTGGTTACTAAGTACACCTAGTGCTGTTTGAAACCTTTCATAGCATTAGCATAGGTTTTCATAGCATTATCTAGACATTATAGGTAATAACTTGATCCAGATTCGTATCAGAGTACAAAGTGGTGCTAAAGATCAAACTACTCCCTGGGAATAATTTTGCCCTCTTCAAAGCATTCAGTGGTTGATTTCAGTCATCGGTAAGAGTGTAATGATTGCAATGGTTAGAACACAGTGGAATTTTATTTTAATAATTATTACTATTAGCCTCCAGTCATCCACTCTGCATATTTAAAATAAGAAAATGTTCCTCCCTCTGCATATGAGATCACGGCTTCAGACTACAAGTAATTTATTTTACTTTTATTTCTTCAATGTCACACTTTTTTGCCTGGCCTTTTTTTGTAAGTAGGACATACTGCATTTAGGAGTACCCATGCCCCCTCCTCCAACCTCCTGCCCCACCCTACTCCCCCTCCCTGCCCCCCAAAAAAAAGAAAAAAAGAAATTAGGTTTTCCAAGATTAAATGACCATTTTTGTTGCATGAACAAAATGGAATTTACCCATATCATTCCTTGGGATAGTATTTCATCATTTATTTTAGGACAATGAACAACAAAGAACCATGTCCTTGATGCAGTAACAGATGCATTACATACAACTTAGGGAAGGTAAAACAAATGTACATATGAATAACCAGTATTATGCCCTACTGTAGGTACGTGGTGAATTTTACAATATGAAAATATAATAGGTTACCAATTCCACTAAATATTTCAGTAACAGAAGGATTCTGTCCAGTAATAAAATAAAACAGAATGCAGTTTATAGGTAAAGCAACTTTAATACAGGAGCCGCTAAAATATATATTAGATTTGTTTAGTAGTAAATGTCTTTATACAAAACACCTACTAGAATTGCTTTCATTTTAGCTTTCCCCTGGGTTATGCTATAAGGAAAACTCTACTAGAAGGATAAACTGTATAAAACACAATTTCCTCACTGGATTTGGACAACAAGATGTCCCGAATTAAAGCTTTCTGTTGAATGCAACTTGCAGAATTCCCTGTTCATTTTCTTTACGGACATGTACCCTACATATGCATATAAGCCTTATCCCATCTGCATTAACTCCTGTTAAAGGATAACAGTTAACATGACAATTCAAGAACTGCTGGAGGATGGAACCAGCTGCTCTTCTGTCTCTGGGCCTGCAGGGAACCTTTTGCTGAGAGCCCCACACTGCTCCCTGGCAGACTTCTGCTGTAGTACTCAGCACTGGGCAGCAATGACAACCCATCAGGCAGCTGAGTGACTGGGACCCTGTGAAGGGGCTGCCTGAGACCAACCAGACCCTGGGCCAGATTTGTTCCCCGTCCCCCATTGTCACTCCCTGACCTTGTGGTCTTCAGCAGAGGGAGCTGGTACAGTGTCCTCTGAAGGGAATAAGCAAACTGGCTACACACAACCACCTCAGTCTATGGTGATCCTAAGCATATTTACATAAACAATGTCTTAAATTTTTCTTCTTCCTCTGTAAATATAAATGTTTTGAAAGAAATAGCTCCTTCCTGAGTGAAACCCATCAGCTCTCTATTTTACAAATTCACAAATACACAATACCTAAATAACACAAGCTCTTTCTGACAGCCAAGAGCATATAGTGTGGAACAGGGGAAAAAAATTATTTCACATGTTTCCTTGGCTATCCATCATGCCATTACATTTATTCTCCACAGAGTCATCCTTTCTTATCATTCTAGGCTGCTCACAGATGTCACAATTTATTTAACAGTCTACAATTATTTTGACAGTGCACATGTACATCTGACAATTTCAATATGAGTACTGAGGAAACATTATACTGCATTCAGTAGATGAATATAAAATGAAAACAAGTACTTTGTTTTCATAAAATTAAAAAAAAGTATTTAAGCTAAAGTATTACTGTTATATTCACAAAGGAAAACTGCCAAATGAAAAGAGCAGGTTGAAAAGTTACTAAAGCAATTTAGTAGTATGAATGAATTACAGTACTTGAGGGAGGACAAAAGTATCCCTAAGATCATTTAAACACATAGTTATTAGTACCATTTCTTCTTTTTGATATTCAGACAATTTAAAATCATTAAATGTGCTTAAGAACATTACAGTTCTTAAGAAGAACACACCACCCTCAGCAAGGTTTTTCCATTTGTTTCCAGCTTCTGGTCTTTTCAGAGTCAATTTTCAATACTTCATATCTCCAAATCCACTCACTATTCAGGGGCAGCATTAACATAGCCAGTGATAAAACTGATTCAAAAAAGTAGGCAGAGTGGGTAAATACATTAGGAGTGAATGAGAGAAGCCATGGGAAACCAAGTTGCTTTAGTTATACATGCCATGGGAGCTAGGACCATACATCAGGAAGGATCTTTTAGACAGTCAACATTAATGCTGCATTAGTGGCTAGTGGACTTGGAACAGGATTAAATCCATATGGAAATGGCACTGAAAAGGAAAAAGAGGAAGGAATAGGAAAAGAATAATCATAAAAAGGAACAGTCATGTCCTCTTAAAGAGTTTTATACCTTAATCTGCCTTCTGCTGAAGTAGACCAATTTGCCACTGGGCATATTTACAATACATTACACAACTCCCAGTAATGCTCTCCCAGAAAAAGTGACTACCCCCAAAAAAACCCTAAAAACATCCACTAAGGGAATGGTTTCTATTGGTGCCTAGCATATAAAATCCAGCTCTGTTCTAATAGGCAGTGATGAGGGACCTTGGTCCAACAACTGATCTCTCCTTTCCATTCCTCCTCTCAACAACAAATGCTCAGGATACCCTCACAGGTAAAAGACTGCTGCAAGTGAAAAGACACATTAACAGAACTCTCCCCATGGTAATTCTGTGATCTCTTAAGTGTTCATTCAGGTTTGATGCTCCAATACTTTCCAATATACCTAATGTTAAGAAAATTCATCTATGTGGATAAACGTGAGTACTACTAAGCTTAGAAGTTTAGTAAATGAGGAATTATTGATGAAACTGAGACAGTTCAGGCTCCTCCTCTTCTCCTTCTTGATCAAGAAATTAATTTTTCCATTTTTTCACAAATTGTGACCTGCCAGAATGGACTTGCAGTGCATGGAATTTGTAGGATAACTTCTAAAGTGGCTTCAAAATGTAAGGAAGGAGAAGTGCATTTGCAGTGTATTCCCAGTGAGCACAAGATCTATGGTTTACAACAACACTCAAGACTGGAAGCACCTGATATTTTACTTCCACATCCCTGTAAAATATTTGAGTGCCACCCACCAACAATTAGGACCCTGAATCAACTGAAGTACTACTACTTTACCATAGGAAATTTGGAGGTGCAGCATTTATGACTACAGTTTCATGACACCTTGAAATCTCACTGATAATCTTGTACTATTTCTAAAGGTAGTGACTTAATGGCATGAAAAGGAACAAGGGCATGCCTTCCCCTACAACATTGCATTAAATGTAATATTGAAACAAAAGGGATAGAAACAGGAGACACTTGCTGGGGTGAAGTGGAGCACTGCTGACTCAAGTTATGAAGAGCTCTCTTTTTAGCCAAGGAGTTTGCTGGGCTCTCTGTTGCTCCCATTTAACTAATCCCTTCTCTTAACAAATATACAGTAAGGTCTTATTTTAATGCAGCTGCCAAAAAAATGGTAGGTCATTTCCCTTAATGGCCTGAGAGGAGTCTTAGTAAGGGGAGCACTTTAGGAAAGAAAAATGCTGGCATATAGCCCAGTGGTTCTTCAATTCCCCTAGGACTAGGATCCTGCTTGTACTGCTAAACCCCACAGACGCCTGAAAAATCCTTAGTTGCTCACATAAAGAACCACAAAGAGAAAGTGGAAAAAACAAGCCCCAAGTGAAATATATGGACGTCAAATATTTCAGAACTTACAAATATTTGGAACCAGGACTTAGATTGACATCTGCTTATAATGGCCCATCTTCGCGAACGAAGATTTGGGGAAAGGTCTTTTACCTTTCCAGCCTGCGCAATGGATTTTTTAGGTGAGACACAGCCTGCGCTGAACTGAGCCCACCCTTTAATCCTAAGGTTCATCTGCCGGGGCCAAGCAAGCTTGGACAATGGCAGTGAGGTCCTCAGGACGTAGGTTTGTTTAGAGTGTCCTTCTCATAGATGGATGGCCACACAGGGCTAACGACCTCCATCAGGCCAGGAGACCGGGATTTGAACCCGTGGTCGCAGCAGTGAAAGTCCTGCACGCTAACCACTAGGCCACCAGGGGTCTCAACATCTGCTTATACTAAAGAAGCAATGTGAAACTTTTGTATCAAGGCCATGGCAAGTTGGCTGGACTGAAATTTGCCTTCAGCTTAGAGGTTTGCAATGACTGACATGGTAAAATGCAAATAATAGTTATAAAGTAAGCATAAAGAATCTAAAACTTGAGATCACCGAACAAGTGTGATGGGGCACCTAAATGTCAGAAATATCAGGAAGTTGTCACTATTGCATATTCGTACTGACTAATGGCTAAGAGATACAAGGCTGTTATCTCCAAACATTTTGGAGATTTGGGAAAGCTCTTATTTTTGGGAAGATTTCTGCAGAAAGCAGCAGGTTAAACACAGTGTTGTCTGACTTGAAGCTATACAGTCAGTCTGGGTACAGAAGTGCATGGCTACCTCCACTGACATGGCTGGACTCTGAGATGAACCAGGAATGATAATCTACAGCTTCTATAAATACTCTCACCTCTCTATTTTCCTGTCCTGTCCTGCCCAGTATATTTTACTGCTGAATCTTTCTCTTTTTGTCCTCTAATGAGGGCCCAGTCTGGCACACTCTGAGAAATGTGTCCTTGCTTTGCTTTTGTGATGAAAAGGCAAGTGAAAACCAACACTTCCATCTGATTCTCAGCCACAGTGTTAAATTTTCCTCAGCTGAAAGTCACACTTACTGTATTGCCATCATATCCACCATATTCTAGGACCTTCTGCCAAAATCCAGTTCTGATTCAGAAGACCAGAACATAAATATTTCTGCTCCTTGATTTTCATAACACACTTTAAAATGCCTTTTTTTTCCTAGATACAGTTCCATGGCCTGTTAAAGAAGCAAAAGTATGATCTATCACGCTAAAAGCATCACCACTAGGGCTAGATTTATGAGTAGGCTTCTCAGTGACTCTACGGGAACAGAGAATTGCAGAAAAGGAACTCTTTCCCCAAATCAATGTATTTGGAGAGGTTCCTTGGATGGCTGTCAGCTGCTCTCCTTTCGGGAATCATGTCAGCAGTTGTGACACTGACTTCTGTAACAAGATCTGGTGCAGCTACACTTTTGCTTTAAATGTGCTTTTTGAGCATCAGAAGAATTTGTACTAAGCAGTGGAAACTCCACACATGAAAAAAACGGAATTATGACCCTGTGCTTTTGTGACAAGACTGTATTAACTAATCAACCTATATATTTAAATTTCACTCTAGTATCTCTTCACAACACTAAAATCTATAGTACAAACGGGTACTCAGGGCTTCACAGAGATAAATCTCTTCCTTACAGGTAAAACTGCTGAACAGAAACGAATTTTTTTTCACCTGTGAGTAAATAAATAGTTAAAAACATTAAAAAATCACTCCAGATTATAGGCATAACTGCTTGTTTTATTGAGAAACCCCAGTTTTTATACAGAAAACCCAAATGAGGTAAACAAAGGACACCAGTCTTCCTTGTTGTTGAAGGTGGCCCAGAAAATCTGAAAAAAACCCCCACACCATGATAGGGACTTGTATGATTTCTGAGCAAGAAACAGCTTTTTTTTTTTTTTAATTATGACATAGGGAAAAATATGCACATAGATATTCCATAGCCCTTCAGCTTATAGGCTACTGCAATGCTAGAAAATAGTAAGTTATTCCTGAGCCATGTTGGTGTGTTTGAGATCAGCATCAGATGCTTATAAAGTGAAGATATCTATGCTTTCTATTTAAAATAAGATAATGTCATAGTTTTAATATTTAAGAAATTCCAAACAAGCCATCCTTATATTTCAACAGTATGCAATAAATACTTAAGCAGGTCAGAGGATGTTAGATGCCAAGTGGTGACAGGCTCACCAATGAATAAAGGGAGTTATAACACATCTTTACAGAATCACAGACTCACAGAATGGTTGAGGTGCAAAGGGACCTCTAGAGGTCATCTTGTCTAACCCCTACCTACAGCAGGTTGCCCAAGACTCATCTAGATGGCTTTTGAAGATCTTCATTAAAGGTTTATTAGATATTACACTGTTTATTATGCAACATATGTATAGCATTTTTCTAGCTGACAGAAATGAGGAGAATTATTTCTGAAACTCCTAGGGAAGTACTTGCTTATTATAATTATCACTGTGTTTGGGTCATTATCTTAAATTATACCCGTGAGTCAATACTGGAATCGGGAAAACTTTGTAAAACAGAATGACAAAGTTTATCCAACAGACAATTTGGATACTGCTGCTCATTTTTTAAGCCATATCTCAAATAAACAAACTGGCTATTTTGAAGTGTTTGCTAACCCAGCCAAGAAACATATTTTTGGGAAAAAAAATTTAAAATGGTGGTAGGAAGCTGGTTGAACAGAAAATTTCAATACCCACTCATTTTAATAAGCAGTATTTAAACAGACCTTCATGTCCACTGCAAAGGGAAGACTAAAATAAAAAAAAAAAAAAAGCAAAAAACCAAAACCAAACATAGGTGGACAGGACTTCCCAGTAAAATTACAAATCCAAACCATAAATAATCAGTGTCTAACCTTTCTGTCTTGTCTAAAATCTACTTTAATGTGTACTGCTTAATACATGAAATTATGTGTTTTAAAACATTACTGATTTTTCCATAATCTAAACATAAAATCACAGTCTGGCTATGGAAGAGGATGCCTCAAGTTGTCACTATTCTTCTTCTGTCACTATCAGATGCAGCTCTGATATTTATATTTTCTATACAGTATTTTTTTAAATGGTCTACTCCAGCACAGGAAGCAATTACAGCTACTAATTATGCCTTTCTCTGCAGGATCTGCATGTCTATAAAAGATTGCCTGATAAGGAGCTGGGGCTGAGATAAGGCTGCAAACAGATTGCTTGCTTCTCCATCAATATGCTGCTGTATGTCGTACTCTTGTCTCAGGAACTGCACTGGATCTTACACATGCTGCCGGGAGTCCTTCATGCCATTATGTACATAAAATTAGGTGATTCCTTTTGAATTATTGCTTTTGAAAGTGTGTATGTCTAGTACAACATTTAATTTGTCTTGTTTGGCCCGGGAACAAATGCCCAGAGAAAAATTTTGTTTTCTGTGCCTCCAGGGTACCTGACGTATGTGCAAAGTACCAGCATGGTGAAAGAGAACAAACAACGAAGACCACCCCCTGAATGCACTATTTTGTTAACACATGTATTTATAGTGGGCTGTAAAGACTGAGGGAAATCACAAATTATCTGATGCATGCAGGACTTCATGACACAGAGCTGGAGTACTATCTCTTGAGATTAGGGGTGGGGCATAAAGCTGTTTCTTGGCACAAATGCTGCAGTTGCTCTGAGAAAGAAAATATCATCTCCTTTCCCCAAGCTTTTGCATTTCAATGCTATCTTGTCCCAGTTACCCTCAAATGTGTTAGGCAGGCAGTAAGAAATATGGAGTTGTTGAAACTTTTATTTTGAGATGGGCAGGATGGCAATTCAAAGTCAGGCTTAAAATAGAAAGCACGTTTATTCCTTCAGTGTGGAAGTATTCCTGTGACTGCAACAGAGATTGCTCTTATTTAAACAAACCTTATTGCTAAAGAGCCAAACAATGCCCTTGGTTTACAGCAGACACCTTGGTGAGATCAGTGGAGAGGCCTGCTTGAAAACCAGTGGTATGACATGGCAAAGGTAATTTAATACAGTGAGTTTCCCAACTAAGTGTTGCAAATTCCCTAATAGCCTGTTCCTGAAAAGGAACTGGCACTTTGAAATCAATGAGGTAGAGTGCTGAAGGAGAACGGGAAGATGCTGACTGGCTCATGAAGCAAGTTGTTTGTGAGCAGTGATGCAGTGGACTTGCAGCTGTGTAGGGTGTGCTGCCAGCCCAATCTGCCTCACTTTGGGCCAGAAGATCGCTTGCAAGTAGTGGTTTCTGGTATTTGTTGAATATAGATACTACTATATAGATATAGTTTAAATAAAAAGAAATAGCATCAGGCTAGATTGCTTGCTATTTTGAAAACGAAATCAGTGATCTGAAGCAGTTCCAAAGTTCCGAACACTCAAATTTGTGCTCAGGAAGATGAACACATGAGGTGATATAGTAAAAAAAAATATAATCTCTTACATAGGTCTGTAATTCATCACCTAGATCAGCATGAACTTCCAAGGTATGTAAGACATAATGCAAGGAATGAGGGAGAATAAAAGAGAGGAGGAAGGAAGGAAGGAAGGGAGAAAGGAAGGAAGGGAGGGAGGGAGGAAGGAAGGGAGGAAGGGAGGAAGGGAGGGAGGGAGGGAGGGAGGATATGGTATACAGCACACCAAAGCTTAAGGCGGCTGTTGTCTCTCAGCTGTCATCCACAGTTAATGCAGACAGACACACTTCTTCAAAGGACTGCTGACCACCTAGTTAAGTTTCTGGACTGCACAATAATCCAGAAGCACAGAGCAGTGTAATTTAAGCTGTGTAAAGTACCCTGTCCTAATTTCTCTTTCTGCAAGAGAGGGGAAGGGAGTGACACATAGCCTTCCACACTTTCATCAGAAGTTCTGTTCTATTTTAACAGAGTTGCTATGGAAAACAGTAACTAAAAAAAAAAAAACAACCCAAACAATTTGCTACTATGAATCCTGCTTCTTTTCAGAGCTCTGATTATTTTCCTGGACTATGTGTCACCCCACACTACTGATAGAACTACATAGCACAAGTAAAGCACAAAATAAGACAAGAATGCCATGGACCTTTGTCTCTCTAGATACAGCTGTGTTATTACTGTGATTCACACATTATTCACCTTGACACTACATAATGTTTTCAAAGTAGCAAAAAGCCAAAGAAAAGGATTTTGAGCTGTAAAGACATTTTTGACTTCCTAAAATAACATAAAAAATATCTAATAGATATCTAATATCATATAATAGATATAATATCTAGTAGGTATTTTTGTGGTAATTTAAAAGAAAATATATGTGGAATCAGGTTTCCAAGCTTTTTTTTTTTCTGTAACAGGGATGGCTAGAAATGGGTTGTTTTATAAAGAAAGCTGAAGTTAAAATGGGTGTCAGAGGAAAAATCTGGTAACAGCAATACTAGGTCAGGTTAAAGTACTTGAACACCAATGTTGTCAACAGGAAGGTAGGAGAACATATCGAATGCAGTACCTTACAGAATCTGCAGACAGGAAAATGGTAACTCTGTAAGAATGAGGAAGAAAAAATCAGAATATAGCTGACAAAATAAGCTGTTAGGCATGGGTCAAATGTATTTAAAAATACAGTTAGATCAACTTTAATTAAACAAAATTTTTTGAATTAAAATGAAATTTTTTTTTCTTCACATTATGCTATCTTGAAGAAAAGAACAGAAACAAAGCAATTTTAGGCTGAGCTGAGGTGAAGTTTTGCGTTTGAAATTTTCCAGTTGGAAACAGAACTCAAAATAAAGTCCATTTTAGCATGGTTTTCTAGTCAATGGCAATGAATGACACCTCCAAAAGTAGCTTCTCTTGACCCTGTTGTATTTCCTCACCTCCCCTTATCTTATACTCTTCAGTGCATACAACAAAGACAGTGTTTAGTATTTGGCCCTCATACCGTTATAAAAGATGCTTTTTTTACTGGTTAAAAGTTGTCAAATATTGTGATTATCCATGTTGTATTTAGAAAAATGCTACTGCTGATAAAATAATAATAGTAATAACAACAACAACAACCACCATCACAACTGACACCACAACCACCACCAGGAACAGAAAAATCTATCCTTTTTTATTTAAATTAAGATAGGTAGCGTTTAAGAAGACTTTTGCTAAGAACTGGTTTTATTAGCACACTTTAGAGCCTATGCTATACTACATAAAGCATCAAGAAGGCCTTAAGAATTACAAACTCTAAAGACTTCTTACTTCATCCCTCCTAGGATATCAGTTCTTCCCAGTAACACCAGATCAAGCCTTTTACAAACACCATAACCCTCATGTTAAAACTAGCTAGAAATTTTTTCTGCTAAAATTGAAAGGCGGGAACCCATTCCTCTGATCACTAACAATCTTTACATTTGTTTCCTGTTCATGCCCACTTTCTCTTTGTGCCAATGCAGTCCCTTAGCTCATTCATCATAAATGTTTACCTTCTTGATGTTATAAAAGAGAATAATACTATCTGCTCTTAGCCTTTGTTTTGCTAGAATAAAAAGCCAGGCTCTTTAAATTGCTCCATAGAAAAATAGCTTTGTCCTGACACTTAGCCTAATATCTCTTCAGGACAAATTCAGAGCTTTTTATGAGGCCCTAAATGCATAACCTTGCAATTCTCACTGTTAAATTCCTTTTTCCTTTCTACTTCACCCCTTAAGGTGATCCCATTTTCTTCCTGTATTGTGATCTTTCTCTTTGTTGTTAATCTCTGTAAATTTACAAGTATCAAACCACTTTCTCTCCCTCTTTTTTTTTTTTTGTTTGTTTGCTTGTTTTGTTTAAGTTCACCGATAAAAATACAGTAGGATAGATGTTTAGGATATTCCTTTTTAATTTTGGGCATGATTTTAAGAGGCATTTATTTCTGCCAAAAGAAGTGTGTAGGTGCTTGCTAGAATTTTTAACAGAACTTAGATACCTAACTTGGACTCAATTCTGTGACTGTTTTACTTTTGGATTCTCATTATGGTCCTACCAGCTTCTTTGGGTACGCAAAATATCCTTACATTCTGACTGGTTGCAACTTGAAATTTGTCTACAAACAAATTTTTAGATGTTGATCTTCCACACACCTATTCTGTGAAAACTCAGTCATCACCCACCTATCTGAAAAGTTGATCCTGAACATCTGGAAAACCTTCTTTTCCTGAATACTTATCTGAAATGCCTTTTTTTTTTAAATTACGCATTCAAGTACAGTATAGCAATTTTCCCTGTCTGGTGTGACCAAGTTATGAAACGCACTAGTTACAAAACTAGTGCATTTCATAACTTGGTCATCCAAGACTCAACATGTACCATTTCCAAATGATTAGCCTGTTGCATGCAGCTACCAAAAATACAAAAATTAGTTCTCTCTCCAACAATGTGTATGTTCTGAAAAGAAAGCCTTTCCCTGAGGATTGCAGCATGCAAACAGGGGGGCCTACCAGAGCTTCTGCTCAGAAGAAAAAAAAGCCCTGACACCATGGGGACAAAGCAGGAAAGACAGCATCTCTTCCACAACTCAACAAATGATGCTCTTCTTCCCTCTACATTCTCAGGATTTTTCTGTGAGACTAGAAATTGAGTCTCCCTGCTTTTAGGCATCACAATAGTATATCAGTCTTCGTCTTCGTAGATGGATTCTGGATTCAATATGAAGTATCACTTCTTTTTTTTTTATCCAGCAAATCCAGTACTTTTGTTTAATTAAGAAAGAAGTTGCCTGAATGGCCCCTAAATAGAAATATACATAGTTAACCTGTCCAAAACCCAAATGAAAACCAGCCAAAGACTGAAACAGAAGAAATTGCATTACTATAAATATTTTTCTTTTTAGTACTATTTTTACTCTGATGGTCATGTTTCCATAAATGCTTCATTCTTCATGATGTCTGCTGTGGTCTAAACTGCCACCAAAATCTCAGCTGTGGTGAAATATTGGCTTTTCACCTGCTTTGAATCTGCCACATGACAATTGATTCATACATTTTTGTTCATCATCTGTTCTTCACTTAAAGACCTGTGTGGGAGACTTCTGAAATTTAATGAATTTCATATACTATTATTTGCCTTTTTTTTTCTGTTTGTGCCAAAGTGCATTTATCAGTGATGCGGACAAATTGCAGTCTTGTAATTATGCCAACTTTGAGTTTACCAGAGAGATTTTTATAAAGGCTCACTAACAAACAGGTAATGTAATAGGGTTAGACTGCCACTCTTCTTTTTGGCAAAGTGAATTTCTTTGTTTTTTCATCTGGCTGATAAACCAAAACGCTTTGAACATGATTAACTCTTGGCCAGGAAGAGATGTTACTAGCAGTGGGCTTGCGCCTGTGTTAGAGTGGTGGCATTTGTCTTTCATAACAAGGCAGGAAATGAAGAATGTTTCTTCTGTTTAATCCTATATCTGAGTTATTTTGTTGGCTGTGGCTTTGCCTGATTGGAATTTGAGGGAATGGCAGTGGTGGGGCAGAGAGCAGCATACAAAGGAAAGGCCTATTTCTTGTCTGTATTAACTATATTTGGTCTGCCATGAATTTTGACAGTTGTAATTTTGTTTGTAAAACACTGAGCAAGCCACAAAATGCTTTAGATATGAAGCAGCATGAGGGGGAAAAGTTTACTGCTAAAATTCTCATTTTCATATATAATTTCTAAGGAAAATTTACTCATACACAATGTTTATGTTTTTGGTTTTTCCTCCTGATAATCCAGTGCCAGTGTTCTGTTAATGTAATGTTATGTACTTGACCCAGATTTTATTTCTCTTTCCATTATGTCACCCCCAGGGGTTTCAAGTAATAGTTTTAAAAAAAAAGAAAGGACCCAACAACAAAAAAATCAAAACAAACCCAGTACCAACCAAGCACACCAAACTAACTATGCTTTAATCTTTTCAGCTCACACAAGCAAGGGTATGTTGTGTCTGACCAGGGCCTCAACAGAGGCCCTCAAAGGAATAAAAGTAAAGGAGATGTATGTACCACATTATGCATCCCAAAGGAAATGTTCTTTGCTCTGCAGATTCTTCCTTCAGTTTTGGCAGAACTGCTTTTTCTTTGCCACTATGTTTCCTCATTAAAACAAAAAATAAACTTGTTTTGCAACTGCCTCCTTCAATTCTAGTGAAAAATGAATAGATCACACAGGTAGCATACAGAAAACAGTGAGTTAATACTATCTACAGTAACTCACTCAGCCACACTGGAGAATTGCTGCATGAATTTCAGATATCTAGTTTAGATTGATAAATGAGGTTCCCTCTGTGACCAGTGGAAAGACACAGGATCCTCCAGATTATTCAGAACATTTTGCGTGGAGTTTCTCTGCCTCTTTTTCCCTGTGACCAAACAGATAACCTAAATGTTGACAGTAGCAAGGCTCTCTGTTTGTGTACGTATCACACAGCCCTTTCCTTACTAGCCAGTTCCCACTGATCATCACCAGTCTTGTGGGGTAGCTTTCACAAAGAACATCAGCCCTGGTGACCAAGGAGTCTCCCCATGGTATATCAATGATGCAAGTCTGGAAAGGCAACTGGTCTTTGGTATCGCTGAAAGGAAAAGAATACTGATCTGCCACTAGCCTGCCCCTACTATGTGATTTAAAACAGAAGCAAACTAAAAAGTTCCAGGCTTAATCAACCCGTTTTTGCCTTGAGCTCGAAGGAGCCTAGAGCTCTGGGCAAGCTGGAAAGTTAAGAAAAACATCTGATTAGAGCTGCAGAGACCATGAGCTGGGGCCTAATCTTAAGATAAGTATATCTCAAGCAAATAAAGGAACTTCTGGGAACCCACCATTTTTTTTAAATAGAGCCATTAATTTAGATGCCTAATTATGAATTAGAGTCTACCATGGGCACGTTTCAAAATATGCCAGACTGCAAACTGCTTTGGCATCTCTAATTCATTTTCTAGAGCTTTATAAGTGTGTGCAGAAGTGGATGACACAACAATTATGTTATTCAAACAAAATACTGCACACGTAAATGAGTTCTGCCAGGACAGTAGGTAGACATTTAGAAATCCAGAGTTTAAAATGCAACAGCACGACTCTGTCATTTATAAAAGGAATTTTCGTTTGCGATCATTATCCGTGGTTACTTGCCAACAGTCACTTGATAAAAATCTGCGGTACTAATGTATACATAGCTTGATTTAGAAAATTCAGCAAGTCATTAACCCTAAGCAATATATGCTTATCTTTGCTGGTGATGCTGTCAGTGTTTAATTTCCTGTAGATCATAAATTCAATAGAGAGTAGACAGTGCTGCCTGAAGTAAGAAGGGGAAAAAATCCCTTTTAATATCTCATGCTATTGATTATTTTCTTTCCTAGTGAAGCTCTCTTTAAGCCATTTGGACAGTAAGATCATTCCTGTGAGTGTCAAGAGGCATATGATTCACAGTGTCCCTCTGAACAAAATAAATGGGGGAAGGGAGGAAAAAGGGCTTTTATTCCTTTCATCCTCCTTTCTTAGATTCCTTGAGCTTTCCAGTATTTTTTTCTCATAAGTAAGACACATTCTTCCAAAGGATTTATCTATTGAGGAAATGCTTTTCTCTGAGAAAACAGCTTACTCCCTCATTATTAGTTATTAATGTTGCATTATTAATGAAACATTTTGGGTGCTTTGTTTTATTGAGACTGTTATCCAGACAATCAGTTCTACTCTGCCTGTTTCAATGGCCTGTTAAGTACATGACAATATTATGTAAGACCTGATCCTGTTCTCAAATAAGCAGATGTCTACTACCAAGATGGGGAAAAAATCCAGACAGATGGTGCCTGAGCAAAAGTCTATGGTGGTGAACAGAAGTCATTCCATTGACTCAAGCCCCAGGAGGCACGAGCTGCAGTCTCCTATAAAACACGTGCTCCACTGAAATATTAGGGAATGGTTCATATGTCTAATGCTCTTGGTGCTGGAGATCTTGATACTGGCATATGGCTTAACTTGGAGAGTGGATTCAAGTTTTGCACAAAGTTATTTACGTATATCCTTTAAAGTCTGGCAACTTCAGAGCAAATAGCTTTAGAGTATCTTATTTTAGACTTTTAGACTAAGCAATGTGCATCAGCCCTCTCAAATTCATATTCAGCTGGGAACCATGTGGCTACTTTTAAGTTGATGTATCTGTCAAGTGAAAAGAAACACCAAATAAAAAAATGTTGTGTTTGGAGACATCAGAATTTCTATGTCACATTTCTACAGAGCTATGTTTATAAATCTATGAGTAGTTTTTATTTAGCAACATATGTAGCTTTAACATTTATATAAAACAGCACTACAACTGCAGCAGTCTACTTCAGTATTCAGTACACAAAAGATCTCACAGATTTTGGAGAGGTTATGTTATGATAAGACTCAGCATCACTAATGTTCAAAGGCTTGTTGTTAAAGTAAAATTTCCTGGACAGCAACACTCAGCTGCTCTCCATGGGCAAGGTCATACCATGTAGGCTTATTAGTTGATGTTCTATACTCTTCTTGTTGTGTGAAATGAAAATCTTAGCAGAAATTCATTGAGAGGAAGTTTGGACCACTTTGTAGTTTGCTATAAAAGCCTACAATCCAATTATACTCCTGGGGAGAAAAACGTGTATTGTAAGCTTCAGTGGCATGACAGCAGTGTTTAACCAAGAGCAGTTCTTACTGCCTCATCCCAGTCTGATTAATAGTTACAAAACTTCTAGATAGGATCAAGATTTTCACTGTAGGAGCAGAACTGCCATAATGGTACAACCTGAGGATAATATCCTGCAGGGAGCCCCAGATCTGCAGGTCTGCCTCGGGAGATATTTTTACTATACTCTACTTTTGACTAGAATCAGAGTCATCAAAACATCTTTTTCAGGTGAGTGAGAACCACATCATTACTATGTTTTGAATATAAAAAAACCTGGTTCTTGCAATGTCAGAACAATAACAGGATGCCTCTTGCAAATGTAATGAGCATCATCCTGGGTAGCTTTGCATGGATCTTACGTGGGTCTACCCACTCTAGTTCTATAACTAGTATACACTAACCACACTGATTAGAAAATGTTGAAAAATAATAATTATATATACAGCTACTGATCCACAGAAATCTGAAGGCCAGACAATCTGGAAGAAAAAACACTTCACTGACAAGAGGACATACTGAGAGGTTTTTTCCTCAAAAAAATTACTTCAACAAGAATTACATCTCTCTTAGAAAAGGGAAGGATTCAGGAGTCAGTCTAAAAAGGAAGAGCAAAATTTCAGATTTCCAAAAAGCTCTTAAAGTAAAAAGAACAAATGCTATTTACTCCTAGCAGCTGGAGTCATGAAATGTAAATCACAAATCTCATTGATGCTACAGCTGGGCAGTGGGGAAATTATCCCATTCAGAAATGCTTCTTGTAATCAAGTATATGTTTAGGCACTGCAGATCTAAGGTCACTGCTTTCAAAGAAACAACAGAGTAAAGGGATTGTGCTCCATGGGAACTCTCCAGCTTGGAAATGATTGTGAAGCTGCCTGGAAATGAAGGACAGGATATGTCAGCCAGGGAAATGTCTTTCCCTGAGGATTCTTCAATAACAAAGAAGCCTTCCATACAGAACTGGAAAAAAAAATGATTGTTTAATCCCTATTCACTATTACTCCTATTTATCTGCCCATGATGACGGTGGATTGTGTGTACTGCCCTCCTCAGCAACTCATCACAGATGGCCAGTTATGAAAGAGCTCTGTTCACTGCTGCAGGCCCCACTGTCCTCTGAATCATGGATGAAGACAACAGTAAGCTTCAAAATCCCAGAAGGTAGAGAAGATAACCGATAGCACGACAGATCACACCGGCAAAGATTTACTGCCACAACAACAGAAACGTGCAGAAAGAGTGATAAAAATTAAGGTAGGAATGATGCTGCCTCTTGGTTTGTAAGACAAGTCATATCCTTCATTTTTTAAACTGACAGGTTAGGGTATATCTTACTGCATGACAATTTGTTTTGTTTGAGGATGATTTTTTTTCTCCTGCTGTTTTTAAGACAGTAAGGTATAAAAATGGAACTTACGTCAGGCAAAACATCTTATCATGGCTCCTACAGCATTTCTGACAAACAGATTCTAAAGTCTAAAACAATTCTGAAAATCTAGAAGGGATGATCAACATTAATACAGAACAACTGAATCATTCTTGTCAAAAAACACCACAAATTCTCCATGATCCATAACATGTTTTTAGGACAACAAACCTAGCCGACCCTAACTAAAGAACACAACACGTGGCCACACACACAATAAATGGTGTTTCAGGATTACTGTGTTCTCATATTATCGAGAATACTATCTATTCTATGCAAAAAAAGGGCTCCTTACAGACAATTATTTTGTAGATTGTGTGAATGATGCAAGCTGAAATAAGTAAACATAATAATAAAACAAGGAATAGCTGTAGTCAAGAGTAAACCACTGTATTTTAACAGACTCTGTGTGCAATACATTCTCTACTTGGTGGACTACTCATTCACTTCTTTTACTTTTGTACAGTTTCCAAAACTGATGCTTATGTATGTAAAAAGACAAGAATTCTCCTTATCCTGTGAAGAAGAATTGCTTCTTCACAAAACTAAAGCAAAATCATGGATCTTATATATTTTTCATTAATTTTTATGAGTGGTTTTTGTGCATCAGGGAGCGCTTTTCACTGAATGAATGAATTTAATTTTAATTTTATGATTTTTGTTAATACAATTGTAACTTGTTTCTGCTTTATTTCTTTTGAAAGACTCTATTGCTAAAAGCAGTTTTTTGAACTCCCTACTTGTTCTATGTGTCCAGTTGTTTTAGGATCAACAAGTTATATCAGTAACACACTCATCTACAAACAAATTAATCCTTTAAGAAGAAAATTGTTCTGAATTAGTAGTTTAATAGCTAAAGGGTCTGTAAATTAGAACACACGTGTGTCTTATCCAACTATCAACAAAAATGATCTGACCCACTACTGCTTTATGCACTTCTGTAAAACCTAGAACTCATGTCTAGGGTTTTCTTTGCTCCATAATCAGCAAGAAACAAGTGAAATAGGAACTGTATTCTATCATATCCAAGGGATGGCAAGTTCCTCCTGTAATTAAATCAGTATTGTATTTATTAATTGAATTTGAAAAACAGGTTACTCTTTTCATAAAGAATGCTGACTCTTCAGCCTACTAAAAAGGAATTGTTTTTAATTCTGAAAACTGTTGCCTTTTCAACTCATCAATACATTATCATTGATTCATGAACACTGCTGAACATAAGCAAAAATACTATATTTGAACCTATTAAAAAATTAGCCAGCTATATTACTATTATTGTGATGTTCAAATTTTTAAAAATAACACAAGCTATTTTTCCCCACATCCCATGGGTCTGTCTTCACAATGCATGAGGCCTGAAGTATGTCTGATGATCATGTACAAATAGCAATAAAGATGACATTATGAGATAGATTACCTAGGTGTAGATGCTTGTGCCACTCACATAGATTCCAGTAAATCTATTTTCATATTTTTCTACTCTCCATGATGGACCACTGAACTGGAAATGTGCCTGACAGAAATGTGGGTTTCTGTCTGTATGATTAACTAAATAAACATATTGAAATGTAATAAAATCTCTCCACACGTTTTGCAGGAAAGGGAAAAAAAAGAGAATTAGTGAATTCTGAGCACTCCTTTTAGGGCTTCTCTAGTACAAAAATAGCAGTGCAAGGCTAGCAAGGCTTTGAAAAGGAATGTTGCTTACTGAGCGCAATGGCTTTGGCTTTTCTAGGGGTACTGAAAAGAGGCAAGATAGTGCAGAAATCTTTGACAAGCTCAGGGGCAAGCCAAGGTTTTTAACAGAGTAGTTGGTATCTCTATTATTATAACCTCTCAGCATGTTCCCTCGGCTTATCCATGGCCTTCAGGACTGCTGAACAGCTTCGACTTACTCCACAAAGGCTCCTGTGAGGCAGCAATTAAGTGACTCTTGGAGAAGATCAGCACAAGATACAGAAGACACAGGTTCAAAAAGGGAAATCTTAAATCACTAAGAGAAGATATCTTTTACTATGTCTCCTAGAAGGTCAAAATGCCATGAACTAATTGCTTTCTTGAATGTTTGAGAAGATCTAAACTATCTATTTCTACCTTCACATTGTACCTTCCAGTGTAGGTATTTTTGTGACTGGTTGTTTATGAGGCTACACCTGAATAAGCATGGCACTGAGCTCTGAAGGCCAGCCATCAGGAGAAGTCAGCAGTGACACATTTGCATAATATTTGCAAAAAAGTTTGGCCTCTGTCTACCTAATGGAGTACCAAAATACATCTTGAGAAAAGCCTATGATTATTCAAGAAGCATGTTACTCTGAGTCACGAGGGTCTGCTCTGTGAAGGCATTTTAGATCGAGCCCAATTAGCACTAGAAGACCAAGGAATAGGACTTCCGTGTATTACCCAGCAGCCCCGGATCTTGCCCCTCTGAGAGATCAGCACAGCCAGCTCTCAGGTCTGTGGTCACCTGAGACAAATTCAGCTAGCAGTGGGCCTTCCCAGTGTTGACAAAAAGCAGTCCTTCCCACCCCAGGTGACCACCTCAGGACAGGTAAATGTCTGTTAAACACCATACTGGCTAGAAAGAGGCTGAGGTGGTGGCTTGTGCCTCCATCACTTTGAAGAGCCTCCTTCATGACCATGCTTGATGAACCGCCATTGTTCTTCTTATCTGTCTTCAAAGGACTCATCTGCACCTCATGTAGACATTCTACAAGCTAAGCCTTGAACTGGAGCTCCTAGGATCTTATTAGAGCTTTTCTACACATATCTTACAAATTCAGTATTTACATAATAAAAAAGAACATTTTGTCTCAGGAATGGAAAAGCATCACAACAGGAACACACATTGCTTCCTGCTGCTGTATGAAATATCTCCTTAAGCACTTTAATAATATATTTAGTCTAGCCATTTAATGGCTTTATGAAATCATCATAAAGGACTACTTTTCACAGGAATGATTTGAAAGCAAACTAGCTCCAGACTGTACATATTTCATAAATAATATATGTATTATTTTAAACTAAGTATGGCTGATATTGTTAGACAAATTTAATAAACCTTAATGGCCCTCATCTTGATATTACATTGATCTCCATCCTAAATGAAGCTGAGTTCATAACCTGCTTTGTCATCAGATCAGCATAGATTTCTGGCTACTTCTTTGCATCTACTATTAGAAAATCTCTTTGTTACACACAGAGAGCTGAAGTTTGACAAAATTTAGCTTGTTTGATGCACTTAAACAATTCACTCAGCAGATATTATGTAAAGCCATTAGATGTTTTTTGTACATAATGCTTTTTATTTCATATCCAGCTTGGTCTTTTTCATTAACAAAGCAATCCAAACCAAACCAAAATAACAAAGCTAAAAATCTGAACTTCTTAACATCTTCTTTTGAAGACAGCTCCAGTTTTTGCTCTATTTACATTTGTAGCTCTAATCTGGACTTTGCAATGCGGCCTGTAAGTTTTGCAAATTTCCATGTTACACATGTTAACTACTTGTTAAAGACAGAATAGCTCTTAAGTACCTTCCCTGCATAGGTATAGAAATGATAAATCTTTCTTTTGCTTCCCCACCTTCAAGTAATATATTTGAATTTAAAAACACTTTATAATTTCAAAATATCTAACCCCACTAATATGACAGAATATTCTCTTTATGTTTTATAATAAAAACCTTTTACTTGAAACACAGTGAACCCCAGTTAAAGTGTACAAAGCACAAACATAAAAGTTCTTCCTAAACAGTATCCTATAAAGGCATTTCTGCTGAAAGACTCATCACTCTCCATTTCACACAGTACAAGAAATCCAAAGACTTTCTGAGCATCCTGCCCCAGCTGTCATGCAGACTGGAATGGCACTACTTATTGTGCAGAGCAAAGTTGGTTTTACAGAGAACGAAACAGAAGAACTAAAGTTTTAACAGGGACAAATTTACTTTCTTTTCTGGTAAGGAATCTGCTGAAAAGATAGATAGATGGAGCACCTAGCTCCTCCATTCCCCAAAGTAAATTGGCCACTGATCTTAAGAGCACACAAAGCTCTTCAGTAGCACTTCAAAATGACATATAATGTCTTTAAACCATAGAGCAATTTGTATTTTCTAGTTTAAAGGTCAGTATGTCTAAAATGGACAAACTAATAAATTCGTTTTTAAAACCATTTGCTAAAGTAACTATTTACTGCAGTTCAGTGAAGCAGTGTCTTTGCAAGCACTTAAGAAAAGTCTTCTTCCTATGCTTCCCATACATAACCAATTATCCACAGTGAGAGCGATGTGCATGCCTGAGAGGAAAAAAGCCCTCGAACATGGATTTCACAGTAACAACAGCATTGCATCAAAGTGGACAGAAAAATGCTGAATGGATCATACTAAATTTCTCAAATCACATGAATCCAGAACCAGGATGAAAATTACAAGTCTTTTTTTCTTCAGTTTTCATGCTCAATTGAGAACCTCAATCAATTGTTTGACTTCTAAATGAGGTCCTATGTGTTTCTTTAAATATCCTACCTACAAGACATAATGAAAAACAATGAAATTTGTCTCTTAAAAAAGAGCAAACCAACTTGCTGTAATGCAAAAGATTTATCGTGGACTATGTTAAGAAGGCAGTGATAGCAAACATTTTTCCAAGACACATTTTCTGTGAATTCCCACAAGAATAATAACATTTTCAGTACTAAACGACACCTTAAACACTCAAGCATAAGATTGTATCATAGAACCCTTCATGTACAAACACAGAAAGAATCTCTGAATGGTACACAACAATTAGTTAATAGCCAATAGCACAACTGAGCTGTTTTTTGTAAGACAGAAAAGTCAGCACTTGTCTCAGTCACCTCATACTAGATTTTACAGGAAAAGGATGTCAGAGAAAGAAAAGCTCTGCTAAATCCCTTATATAGTCCCCAGAAAGTGTCAACAGGAAAATCTTCCCTTACAAATGTTTTGATCCTGAAAGAGATTACGTGCAGCATGTGGGGGAAAAAAAGAACACGGCTTCTACTTTTCAGTGCAGTATGACAGGAGAAGCACTACCACTACAGCTGGACATCAGGCATAGTGTGATGTTGAAACCACTTGTACAGTCAAGCCCTTGCAATCCAGAGTGCAAAGCAAATGAGCTGTAGTACAGCTATAGGCAATTACTGGTGCTTCTGCATCTCAAGAGATACTAGCTGAAGTGCGATGCAGAACAGAGTCCTTCTCAGGCCCCCCTGGGAACTGATCGGATGATAGCAATTTCCAAGGATTTTATACTCTGGCTTTGCTCCAAATTACAGCAAAACTGAAACACTTCAAATAATCTTGGAAGGAAAATTCAATGGCTCCTTTGATTGTTTGTTTATTGTTCACACTAATTTATAAATAAATCAAAGAAGATAAAAAAATGAAATAATCACTTCAAAACTAAGAACTAAAAAATATGTATTCCAAAATATTAAAATCTGCTTTGTCTGACACATTTTTATTTTTTTGAAGCAAAAGTCTACTGCAGTTGACCTGCTTTGTGAAGTATTATGATTTCAACAGAGCTGCATTTTCCAGGAGAGCTTTCACACCCCCGAAATTTGTAGATTTCTTCCATCTGTTTCTCACTTAGCCAAGATATGGATTTATATTTTATTCATTTTTTATCTTCAGCTCATGAAACAACCGTCTTCATTTCCCAACTGATTCTCATTTTTCCATTACCCATTGCCAATCTATTTATCTCTTGCCATGTTAAAGTGCATGGGTACAGGGTTTGCTGGAGGTTTCAGCGAGATACCACACCTTGGCCCAACAAATATAGCAATACATGTAGCACATTTACAGTTCTGCAAATGTCTATTCAAGCAAATATCAAGGTTCTAGGTCTCAAATAACCCCACTGCTTTGTCAACTTTGCATCTGGCATAGCACGGGAGAAACACTAGCTAATTAAGTTCCAGGTGTACTGTCCACTGCTACACCCTGCTCTCCAGCTAGGTAATTTCTTTTCTTCCTCTCTGCTATTTAACCATCTGCTCAAATTCAGCCCTCACAGATCTGTGCAAAAAATGCGAAGCTTTTCAGACAACCACTGAAATAAGTCTGAACACACAATTTCTGAGGTCTCCCTCATCACTGCAAGTGTGCAACGATTCTACCATGAGGGAAAGATCAGGCAACAACTACAGAATAACTCAGATTTTTATTAACAGCACATGCCATCTGAATGTGGCATTCTCTGTCACTAACAGGAGTTTGTCTCTCTTGGGATTTCAACCAGCTGCAGAACAGAAAATTATTTCTCCCACCATCACAAACTTGTTAAGAAGTCACAGGAAGCATATAAAGTTAAGGACATGTTTGATACACAGAAAGTGAATGACTAATACATGATGAATCATAGAAATAATGCTTGGAAAAAACCTCTGGAGGTCATCTAGTTTAACCTCCCCCTCAAAGTAAGGACTACCACTAACACAAGATGATGTCAGCTGTGACCATGCTTAGCTAACTCTAGAAAACCTCCAGGGACTGGCAAGAAAAAAAAAAAAAGAAAGAAAAAAAGACAAAATATAGAGCATGATAACAATTATTCATAATAAATATCGTAAAATCACACTTGAAACGGCACTGCCAACATTTAAAATTAAGCTACTTGATCATCAGCACACCTGAAACCCAGCCATCCAAAAAACTACATGCCTCTAAAACATCTAAACAGAGGAAATATCATAGAGGAAGGTGGAACCTGTCCAAAAAAATAACAAAAGCTATGAGGAGACTGGGTGGCTTAGGTATAGTAAGATGATACATATCTCTTTCTATCTGGGTCACCAGTTAAAACCATATGTATATAAACGCATTCCTCACTGTGGAATAAAGATGTGATAAAACAATCCTGAAATAGGGTGAGCAGACCTTCCTTTCTTTTTGCCTGCCTTCAGAAATAATCCACCTCCTGGAATTCATTCTGCTATAGCTCCACCAGTGCTTTGTGCATACAACCAGGATACCAGAAAGTTCAGTCTGGAGTTACATTTTCCTTAAATCTGCCTGGAAAATCTTCTCCTGGGAGTAAAAGGAACCTACTATCTCTGCATCTCAAACCACAGAAACTGATCCAGATACAAGAAGGGAAGACGCTAAGAGCAGGATTTCTAGCTTCTTGTGTGTCTTCCCTTTGCCATGAGATCCTGCATATGCAATTGTTCTTACCCACAATTCCCCCTTCAGATGTTTATTGCATTTCAAGGATGTTTTATTTGTCGACAGGTTTTTCTGTAGGAGGGTAGCAGGCTAACAAAATGCAGAAACAAGGTGTCTGGTGGCTACAGATACTCTTAAAAAAAATTCCATAGGTAGTTGTTGGTTGTACATTTGACAGTGAATTGTAGATCCAGTGCAAAAAAACTTTTCATGAAAAGGTGCCAGTGCATTAAGAAGTTTTGGAGATTGAAAAAAAAATGGAACCTATTAAAAAGTCTAAAATGTACTGATAATTTTTCATATTTACAGAAGGACCTAAGTGCTGCATCTTGCAAAAGATGTGAACCAGAGGTCTATGCAAGTATTACAAGACTGGAGGTTCTTCAATAAAGATTGCAATAGGCACTGTAGTTTGCAGGATCTGCTCAGTTCTAAAGGCTTCAGAACTTATTTAATTCTGTACCTCCTGTTTTTTTCACACCGCTGATGAGAAATACTCATATCTTCACATCAGCCTTTCTCCTAGAATCCCAGCTCATTATTCACATTAAAAAGAATTGTGGCCACCCCATTTCCTAGCAGGCAGAAGCATCTCCTGGTTTGGCATTACATGGCCTTTAGGCTCACAGCTTATTTAGAGGACAAGCCTTGTGAGTATACACTGACATACCCACTGGGCCACAAGGACAATTTCTTTCACTTAGGGCCATGAGGCATCAACAAGACATGCCTGGATGAAAGATTGTCCTGTTCTATCAATTGATCAAAGATCTCTGCTTTCATGGTGAAAAAACCCACAGAATGTTTTTAATAAAAGCCAAGGTTTTTAAAGAGAGTAAATAGAACAAACTTTCAAATAACAAAAGAGAATCTAATAACACCATGAGCAATTGTCTTGCATGTGTTAACACACAGGGTGTTTTGTTATTTTTCACAGCATTTTTAAATGTATTCCATTTTCTTCTGGTTAGAATGGAAAACTTAATCACAGGCTTGGAAAGTATTGATTGCATGATATCGGCAAGAATGTGGCCATGCTCTTCTGAATAATCTCCCAGTTAAAAAAAAAAAGCTTTCGAATATATACATTAAATCATCCTTAAGAAATGTTAATGTTAATGAACACAAATTAAGAACTCTTCTGAAGACACTAAATTGTAATGACATTTCATTTACATCTACAAATGAAATACTTTTCGCCTCTCTAAACTTAAGTGTTATTATGCCTGATTACGTTTTCAGATTTATCCCCCTCTTTTGTTCCCTTATTGGATTGCCTGTTTTACAAACAGGTTTAAGCAAAAACAGTTAACATTTCCATCACGTGGACACTCACCTCACTGAATTATGTCGAGCTCAAACATTTCTGGGATGACTAAAATGTATATGGCTTTGCTTAGCAATGCAAACTTACTTGATCTGCTTGAGCACAACCCAAGACACAATAGTGTTTTTGTTCTGTGCTTTTAACGAAGACAAAAAATTAGACGGATTTAGGTCAAAGAAAAAAGAGCATGCTAAAATGCTGTAGAGTTTAAATTCAGCTGCAAGAGTAACAACACATTCTAATTAATTATAAACTTCATGAATACTAACTCAAAGAGAATGCCAGTTATCACAGCATTTGCAACATTTTTCTTCAAAAGAGTACCTCACTATTCCTGGTGCCTAATGCCGCAGTGAAATTTTCTGTTTATCTTAACTCCCTACATTTTTTTCATTTTCTCTTTGCCATAGTAAGAAGGGAATTTTCATTTCGGTGCTGTGAATATGTCCCATTTCATACAAGTCACAATGAAGTTGACTTAAAACATCAGGGGCTATAGGTTGAAAATACTTATCCACTTCCTGTTCTATTACTTTACTTTCAACATGTAGTTATTTTTCAAAGTATTTTAACAACAGAGAATCACAGCACATGCCAACTTTTATACTGGTTCCCCCATAGAACTTTTTCCTATTCAAAATTAAACAGTGAGAAGTCTGCACATTCCATCATGTAAACTACTGTTACACATAACCATACCTATGATAGTGACAAAAAGTAAACAGAAAAAATATTTTCCTAACTTCTGGATTTGGGATTTGTTTGTGGGAGAAGGAAGATATACCATATATTAAAAAAAAAAAAAAGTGGAAAGCAAAGAAGAGTAAAGGGACATTGAACTTTGTTGGTGTTCGTATTTTGTTGAAAATTCTATCAAATCAAAACCAAAATGGGAGGAAAAGTGTTTATTCAGAAGCTTTCTCATGGAAAATACCAGCAGTATTGTTTTCAAAAAGAAGAACAAAAAG
Organism: Neopelma chrysocephalum; assembly: GCF_003984885.1. NCBI lineage: Eukaryota > Metazoa > Chordata > Aves > Passeriformes > Pipridae > Neopelma > Neopelma chrysocephalum. The sequence continues at coordinate 10,964,890 of NW_020897690.1, forward strand.
TTATTATGTAAATTGAAGAGATCTTCATGGTATGTGCGATACCCATGAATCATACATCCTCCAGATATGTCTCTGGGCAGCCAGGTTGCCAGCAAATGGCACATAAAACACAATAAGAGGTAATAAGCTTCATGGCTTATAAGTTTAGAAGCCAGTGTGGAGTTACAGTCCTGCCATGGCCACAGGCAGGCAGCTGGAGAGGCAGGAGGGAGAGCACACCAAAGCAAGAGGAGCCATGGGCAAGGCTTCAGCTCTAGGGAAAACCATAAGAAAGAGGAGCTATTGGTGAAACAGGTGGTGGGATGTGCTGCCTTCATCAGGGCAAGAAGATCCTTTCTGTCTGCTCCTTGTGAAATGGTGAATGCTGCAATATCAAAACTCACTTCTTGCCCTCATAACCCAAATGCGCAGACTGACAGGCCAGATGTAGTCCAACCAGCCAGTGAAAACATCACTCTTGCAATGTTCTGGCCATAGCATAGATTGTACCCAACCTGTAATTCCCAGTTCTACAAATAGGAAATACGTAGAAAATCAAAACATACTTTAGTTAAATACATTGAATATTTAGATGAAGAGAAAAAAAAAATTTCAATGTTGTTCGTCTCTCTCTCCCAAGGTACTTTTCAGATCTCCGAAGGCAGATTCACATGTGCCATCAAGGACTGCAGCATGCTCCTAGTCAATCCAATTGACAATGTTAATTTCTGGATAAATCAAAAGACAGATAGATTTCATGTTATGCTATATACCTAGCAAATTAAGTTGCTAGTGTCTACAGTAAAAGTACTAAATCCATGAGATAGGAAGGTGGTGTTATTAACTACACTGCCCTGTGATGCTCCTGAGTTTCAAAAGTGTCATCAATGAGTTAAGAGTTTCTCAGAAGGGCAAAGAAGTGCTCCAAATTAGTGCAAAAAAGCAAGCAGAGATAGGCGATGAAGGATTAAAGGGGGGGATATGGTTAACCTTCAGTCATTCATTTCAGCAGATTGATAAGGTTTCAGAGAAAGGATGGTATTGAACCTCCTAAATCAGTCAACAACTCTATCCAGTAATTCATCTCACAGAGGCTTCCTCCAAGAAAATGCCATACTTTCTATGTCATTTAAAGCACAGGACATCAGTAATAACTTGAGTACAGCAGGCAGGAAAAATAAGTTTGATAAAGCTTGTGTCAGAGCTTCGAACAACTATTAATAGTTAACTTTTGTATTCTTGACAAACAGGACGCCAACTTCCTCTTACAAGTTCTTAGGTCCACTGTATAATTTTCAGTATTTCTCACAAGCAGGTGGAAAAAAGGAAGAAGAAAATCAAACTAAAACCACATGAAAGTAGTAACCCTATCTGGCTGTATTTGTGAGAGGAGTCAATGCAGACCATCACAGAAGTATTATTAGCTAGCCGCGTGAACAAGGTCCGTGAATCAGCTCATTTATCATCACACTGTTCTACCCTCTGGTTCACCTAAAATACTGTTTTCCGTGATGAATCATTCAACCTAAAGTATCATTTCATAGTACCTGGATCATAACTCTGCACTCTGCACTGCAGCAAAACCTCATTTTAACCAACAAACCCATCCTAGGTAACTGATACTGTCACTACATCCAGTGAAACAATAAAAGCATTATTACACTTAAAAATAATGAATAAAAATCTTTTAAGATAAAGACACTCTAGGTCTCTACACTTCATATCAAGTGTTATACTTAGCTGGGATATATTAACTGCTATATTAACCTGCTCTACACTGAAAAACTTATTTGGAGTCACTGAGATGGCATCTAGCAGCGTAAGACTAATATGGTAGGGAGACAGGTTATGAAACCTGAGGTGAGGTACCTGACCAGAAGTTAAATAAAACCAATGCTGTTAAGTACCCTAAAAGCCATATCTAACAGCTCTTCTTGAAGTGTCAGTAAAATCTTGGCATCTCTATCACTGAATTGTTCTACTGAGTCAAATGTACACTGAAAGAAAGCACGCTGGCATGAATTATTCATAGTCTAAGGGGTGTCCTAATATACTCTCCAATTATTACACTGCCTAAAGATCTGAAATTGTGCAAGAATATGAAGAGCAAATATTTCTCCTTTGAACAGGGAATGGGCATAAATTCAGGACAGAATAATACCTAGTCAGACATATAAGGAGAGAGCCACCATTACTAAACAAGTACGAGCAGTAATAGTACAGAAGATGGAAGGTAAAGCCCATGATGCAGAATTGCAGAAGGGTTAGTTTGGGAAGAGAAAATACAATTTATATTTACATTCAGTCATATTAGACTCTTCTTGGATGCTAAAAATTAGAAGTATATGAACAGAAAAAATGTTATTCAGGGCAATGAATAATTTTTAATTGTTGTTTAGTAAAAAACAGTCAACAGGACACATACTTATCAACTTGATTAAGAGTTCAGGACTGGACATGCAGTTTCAGTGCCTCACAATCATGAACTATCTTTATTACACAGGATTGAACATGTGAAAGTTTAATGTTTAGAGCAAAAAAACACAAAAAACCCTACCCAAAAAAAGCATCAAAAAACATTTGTATCTTCTAGAGGTCACTTCAAAACATTTTTAACCCAGTGCTTGCTCAGCTGTGTTCTGCTTTATGATCCATATTACCTTTCAAAGACTTCAAGACAAAAGCTTTAACCCTTCCCTCCAAAAAGGTTTCAAAACTTTAAAGTTATGTTTGTACACTACCTCAAGGTGCAAAGTTGTTCCCTATCCTCGAATTTACAATAAATTTTCTTTTTTCAAAATTTTATGAACAAATGGAAACATCTATAGGTAATAATCACAGAATCACAAAATATGCTAGTAGGAAGGGACCCAAAAGGATCATCAAGTCCAACTCCTAGCCCTGCACAGGACCATCCCCAGAAGTCACATCATGTGCCCTAATAAGTAAGTATGTGAGTGTAGGTGTTATTTTTTTCCTATATGTTTATTTTACTGGGTAGAATAATTTCATGGTTCTTACGACCTAAAATGAATATTACACGTGAAAGCATCAAATAAGAACAAACATGAGTTTGATTAAATAATGATTGAGAAATAATTTTCTGAAGACAATTTACTATTTTAAAAGATTATGTTGAATGTGTTGGGAGATAAAACTATACCACATAAATGTAGAATTGAGGATTTAAATACTGCCTTTCTTCATGAATTTCCCCATTCAGTTTTGTTTCAGTTGTTTATTAAACTTACTGTAAATATTTATATATGTTTTAATAACTACTTATGATCACATAATTCAAGACACTCCCCTTAAAAATACATCATAGAATCATAGAATGATTTAGGTTGGAAAAGACCCTTAAAATGATTGAGTCCAACCATTAACCTAACACTGCCAAGTCCATCCCTAAACAATGTCCCTCAGTGTCACATCAACATGTCTTTTAAATAACTCCAGGGATCATGACAACCACTTCCCTGGGTAGCCTGTTCACATATGTTTGATAACTCTTTCAGTTAAGAAAATGCCAATTAGTATTTTATTGCCGGAAAACTAAAACATGATGCTCTTACAAAAAACAGCCTGTGACAATGGCAATCCTCAGACCAGTAATCCCATCTGCCAAAATTCAGGGTGTGAAACTATCTCTGGTTACTTATGAGATATCCCTGATATACCCTCCATGAACGGAAGAGGCAGCAGCACTGCCACTATCATAACTCACTCCTAAAGATTTCTAATGATGAAACATGATTCATGAAGAACCTCTCTACAGGTGGAAAGATTTAGTGCTCAGAATGTTTAATGTTAATTAGCATTGTCAATGACCTTCATTCAGTGCATCTTGGAACTGCTGACTAAAGTGCCTTACTTGATTGAAATACACAATAGTAGTTGTTTGGGCTACAGTGATCCTTCCCTTTAAGTGAAACCAATTTGGAAGAAAAAGTTGTCCATTGACTTTGTTCATACCTTCATACAAACATACGGGTTTCAGAGGAGACACACTAGATCCCAAACCAGATGAGGATTTGCTCAAGAACAGGTAGTCTTGAATGATGAATGCACAAGTGGGTTCATCATTCAAAATGATGCTCCTGATGTCACCTGAAAGCTTGCAATTGCTGCCATAAATGCTGAAGACCACCAGTCCTGATTTATTCTTGAATCTGAATTGGAACTCCTTGCTTTTGTAGGGATCAACATGTAGCAGAGATTGACTGTATTTTTTTTCCTGTCAGCTCTTCAGTGTAGCAGCAGAGCCATCCTAATATTTTTGTAGGATAGAGAACTGGACAATCATCCCACAAATAGGAAGATTTCAGAAAATTTCTGCAGGAATAGCAAATGACTGCAAAGAGATCACATCCTATAACTTGTAGACATACGGATAGAAATGTGAGCCACATAACCTCTGATTTTACTGTTCTCTTTTTTATTCTAGCATTACATATTGATGCTCAAAGAGAAGTTTCTGAGAACCGAGAATGGAAATTGGACAAGAACAGCTTGCTGATTTAATAGCTTACAGAAACCACTTCCATGAAAATCTAATGGGTTGTTAAAGGGTTACCTGAGAGGGAAGCATCTGCCTACTGATGGTTTTCCTGGGTCTATTTCTGCAGAATCAATTTACAGAGCATGATTTCACACCCGTTGAGACCTCAGTTTGACTGCTTACTTTCATGTCCAGTTTTTTATAAAAGCTCGCCAGAGTGAGCCCTGATCTTAGCCTGAGACATATGAAAAGGTTTTAGGTCTTAAGGTCCTTTGCAAAACTGACCACATGCATTGAAACTCTCTAACACGCACACACATGCACACAGTTCAACTGATTAACAACTTGCTCAGGGTTAACGCCTTGCTCAAAATTCAAGCAAAATTCATATGGCAAAAGGAAAGGTGGAAAAAGTCACCACCAAAATGATTAATCTCTCTGTCACTCCCTATTTTAAGAAAATTCAAGAGTTTGGATCACTCTCCTTACCTCCATTAAGTCACACTGCTCACAGATAACGTGGGATTACTCCCAGAAGTGATTCCATTGAGGAACTCAAGAGTAGCTGATCAACATTTAAGGGAAGAGATTAATAACCTGAAGAGAAGCTGTTCCAAATGAGCAATCTCATCTCTTTCCGCATACTTTTGCTCACATAACTAGTAAGATTTTATAAAAAATAACAAGACTATTCCATGGGGTTTGCTTATTATCAGATTACCATACCTCAAGAGCATTTTACGGGCAAGGCAGAATGGTCTTTTTTTTTTTTTTTTCATATTTTGAATATAATTTACATGTGCTAATAAGACAAGATATGAATTTGAAGTCTCCATTTATTTCTGTACAACTAAATAGCCATTTACAAAGCACACACAAAGCCTGACCCAGACTACTATATCAAACATTTCCCATTTTCTAGTTGTAGACATTTGACCTCTTGAGACAATGTCAATCACATCAGAAATGTTTTCATGTCCCTGAAGAAAAAAAGGGGGAAAGAAAAATCACAGACCTTTTCAAACTTAGCATTTGCCATACTCAAAAAGTGCAGATACTAGGTCTGGACATGCCACTCTCCTGAGGACATAGAAAAAAGTCCATGGGCCTGCCCAGGCAAAATTCACCACAAACAAATGAATTCAGTATAGAGGCTTGGGTTTTTTTGGTCTGTGTATGAAAAAAATTTAGGCAGTTGTAAATCATTCTAATGTTTGCTTCTGAGTAAAACTAGCTGCATTTCTATTGAAAAGTTTAAACACTCAAATGCTGCATAAGCACGAATTTCACTTCAGGTTAAACTACTTATTGGGGTGGTGGTTTATTTTCCTTTGTAGATTTTCATTTTCTGAACAAAATCCTTTTGTGTGATTTCTTCTTATTCAACTGCCTGCATCTCTGTACCTACACAGTCCTCTGTAAAGTTGCTAATGTAAATTGTCCCTCTTGGTTAGTCATGAGAACCTCGGGCAGGGTAATTATGCACTAATCTGAAAAAATACAAGGAAGAGAAAGAGAAATACTCTACAAATGCTGCTGGGCAGTAAATAAAAGTGAATCAGTGATCCCTCCTCTGACAGTATGCCCTAAAAACAAAACCTCCTGCAACACCTGTGTAAATGTTCCTGTTGTTTTCACTAGCTGTGGTCTTCTGAGTTGAACTGCTTCTCTCTCTTTATATGGCACCTTATTAGTATTCTTTGCCATCACTGTGAACAGAACGATCTCAAAGAATTGGACTCTTGAAAGGTCTCACCCTTTGCCTGCTGGGCAACCAGATGCCACAGACAGGCATATGGACAACCATAACACCTCACTTCAAACATCCCATTTCTCACTCATAAATACAAGGCTGGAAGAACTGACTCAGAAACATAGACCTATTTCAAGATCATTGGTTTTAGGAGAAACACAGCTTCAGTGAGCCCTGTGAAAATGTAGTCATATAGGAAATACAGCTCCCAGGTGGAAATAATGTAAGATCACTATTGTCTCTAGAGGTTGATAAAACCCCTTTAAAATGTTGAGCTATTTAAGGAATGTTTTTGTAGCATTATTTAGCATGTTCATCCAACTGCTAATACCATTTGGCTCTGATGAAGCAGCTCTCTGTGTTTTTCAACATTTTTTTCTGTTTATATTCCCCAATAATTTTATGATGAATGAATGGATGCCTAGACAACAAAATAAAATTTTCTACCAGTGGGTTGTTATTGTTAATTGCCTTTCACTGATCCATCAGTAGTCCATAGATACCTGCAGGGTCTGTAAGATCACAACTGAAAACTGTTGTGATCCATGTAACAATTATTATTTATGTTCCCCCAGAAATGTTCCTTAAGTCTTTGCAGGACAAATTAAAACACTTTGCCCTAAAATCCTCTTAAAACTGGGGGTAAGTTGATCCATTTAATAACTGAATGCCTCTCTGAAAGTCCCTGCTCTCTATGTTGACTAACAGATGTGCTTAAAGCAGCTGCTCAAGAGCTTAAAGAAGGGAAATGCATGATATTTATAATAAATGGTTGGCTGAAGAGGCTTCTCATCCTAAGATACATATCTCATTGATGCTAAAAGAAGACTTATTGTGACAGATGTTGATTCACAAAACAGTATTTCAGTGCAGTAGTTGCTTAAAGGCTTAGCTATATCAGTTCAGGTTGGGTTATGAAAAGGGCAAGACTGAGATCCTCAAAAGTACTTATGTGAAGGTTCATAGAAAACATCGTAGGAGCTTGGTGCATTTGAGAGACTGGGTCCTGTACATATCTTTTTTAGGTCACTGCAAATGGGCAAAGATATCAATTTCTCACACAGGTTATGTTCAAAACAGATTCCCATATAGATTTCTCTAGGCATTATGTTAATCAAAACAAGCAGTGTATTTTGTATCAGAAGATTCAAAATTAGTCAAGAATATTGCCACTTGGACACCAGTCTCTTAGAGAACTGGTAGCTTGACCACTGATGGCACAGAATTTGTGAAAACACTGCTAGGAACTCTGCCTTTACCTGGGAGGAGCACAGAGTTATAGCCTTGTCAGTGCCCCATGTTCCAAACTACTCATTTTTGGCTTGTTTGAGTTTTTTACATTTGCTTTAGAATATCAGTTTTAGTTTTAAAAGAAGGAGAAAAGTGATCTCTTCCTCTAAGTTATTTCTTCCCTAATTCTCAGAGATACTGAGCACTGATGCATAACAGGAAATGGATGCTAGCAGTACAATGCAAAGACTCTGGAAAGAAGGAGCTCAGGATGCACACATGGTGAGAAAGTTTGAACCAACAGTTATCAGTATCTCTGCTTTCCGTATATACACTTTGATTACACATTTAATTGCAAGTATTGTTTTAAAATGGGAATGAGAAGCTGCCCTTACCTAAAGTGTAGCAAGGAAAATCTTGCCCAATGTTTGTCAGCTCAGTAAGTATTTTTTTGTGGAACTAATAGTATGTGCTTTGGAATGCTAATGTGCTCTCTCAATTGCTTTTCTTCCTACTAGCTCTATTGACAGTAAGATTTGTATGGTGCTGCCATACCCCAACAGACATTATTCAAATCATTTTTACACAGCCCCTATCTTAAAAATAGAAAGTTATCTCATTTTACAGAGCCCTTGCCTTAAAAATAGAAATTTGTCTCAAATAATAAATGCAGATGCAGCTTCTTTGCTAGCTATTGTACAACAAATAAAAGACAATTAAAAATTTTTAAAAATTTGTATATAGCGAATGGAATTTTAGCTGCATTTTTTTCTTCTATGTCCAGGCAAGTATTCACAAAGAAAACAAGTGTCAAAACAAGGTTATGTAAGCTAGCAGCACTTCTCACTTATGAACCACTTGGCTTCTTGAAGGATTAGTTGCTAGAAATAACGCAAACAGAAATGTAGACTCCTAACTTCAATATTTATACAACTACTGCATTATTCAGAGACCAGATTGGTAATTGTTGTAAGTTGTTGTCCTAGATTCTTGTATTCCTATGAATTTGACAGGAATTTGGGCTGGGAAAGGCTTAAAGGATTAGAAAGACAGTTATGGATAGGTAATATCTTCATCTTCATTAAGATGGCTTGCAAGGCGTTGTTTCCCTATAGTAAAGTTGACACTTTCAGTGACCAAAGAAACTGCAGTACATTAAACTATAAAAGAGCTGTGAAAAATCGAGCCTTCTTTATGTCTGGGTACAATTCAAAGGGAAAGATGTAATACTCAGATTCTAACTAAATAAATAGAATAGCAAGAACGTTCACTCCTAACTTGGACTAAAAGACACATAAAATTGCCACCACTGCACCTGTGAAGACAAGCTTGCCCAACTAGGGTCGGATTGCTGCCCCAAACAAAGTCTGCAGTTGAGTCACGCAGGTGCTGCAAGTGCATGTGAAATGTCTTTTTCATGATGAGGATGAAACAGGAAGGCATGAAAGCCTAGCAGAGGAAGGAGACAGCCAGGAGTGGATGCTCTCCTGAATTGCTTCAAAACTAAATATGAAAGGAACAACATTAAGAAAGTAGTGGTGCTGAGTAGGGAGTGCCTTCCTGCAAGTCTGAAATACTGGGATTCATTAATGCACAAAAAGCCTTCTGACAGTGAGCCTTGAGCCGTCATTCTGCATGTGGGCAAGACTGTGGGAGTTACTGGGGAACTCTATGAATGAGTTTCCACGGCTCACAGGGTGAAAAACCTTGCTTGGTGTTGAACATTTTGTGAGACTCTCGGGAAGACTATAGGAGGAGGACAAGTGGAGACACAAGAATACTTGTTTCCCTTTCATTTCCCATTCCCTCCTTGCTCTTTTCTGTGTTTGTCAAACGTGTGGAATTTTTGAAAAAAGCAGAGGATGTTATTGGGTTATGTGAATTGCTGTGTTCACTCTTCCTCAGTTTTTTTCCATAATCTCTTAGGAAAACTCCATGCAAGGAAGATCTGTTTCTTGTATTTGCTGTGGAACACCATCAAGTCTTCAATTCATCAAGTCTGAGGCAGAGAATACCTACCCAGAGTAACTGAAATGGTGCTACTTGCACAACTGGTGATGCTCATCAACCATCATCTGAACGTACTCAAAAGAAGAGAAAAATTGCTGATAAGTCAGAGCTGGCTTTTCATATCTTACTACTCAATGGAGGAGAAGTGAGACACAATGCTTAAAAGGGAAAGGAAAAAACTACTCTCTCAAAGGAAAAAATAAAGGAACTTCCTCATCTATGCTACAAAAACCTGTTTGATTAGAAATTTTTCCTCCTACCAAATAGCACTGTTTAGAACTGAAGACTTAAAATAGGCAGACTTGAGAATTCAGACCATCTCCAGGCTTGATGTGACTTTTTTTCTGTAGTAATCAAGCATATATTTGGGACAGTAGCAGTTTCCCTGATTTATGAAGCTGAGGGTTTGGTCCACTGGTTTCAGGAGGAAATGATGGCAGCTGAGTTATGCTCAAAAACATGAAAAAACTGAGCTTCCAGAGAAGTGTTGAAATATACACCAGTGAGGATGATTTTTCACATTGCCAAGTATCCTCTATCTGTTATCTTTGCAAGCCTGAGGCTGTTCTCATTCTGGTTACAGAAGTGCTTTCCAACTGGCTGGAGTTCTGAAGTCAGGTTCACAGGAAGAGGAGTGAAGGCTGGTCACTGAGCTGCAAATATGACTTCTAGGAATCAAGTCCCATAGCTTGAGCCTGCTGTTCAAAGTGTAGTTTTTCTATGGATAACTAGCTTTAAGGGCTTTTTATGAAAATCACTTTCACTGGATCAAAGCATGGGACCCTTCCCAGTTCTAACTTATCCTCTGTTCCTAATTTCTTGAAATACTGAAAACAGAAATGCAAAGCCTGCAAAATCCAGTGTTTTCTAATGAGGAATAATACTTACGTTTAATCTAAAGTTATGTTAAAAGAATTGAGTAAAGTGATATAGGAAATGCATCAAGAATAGCTATATATATATAACAACAGAATCAATGCTTTGATGACTTTAACCTGAATTCACATGTAAATTTTGCATCACTTGAACATAAACAGCCATCCGCGGTCGTTTTTGAGGGTGGCTTCCTTAAGCAACAAAACACATCAGATCCGAGACAGAATACCCCAAACAAACTGTAGTTAGCTGTTGGGATTAAATGGTCACTTTCTGAAACAAGCACTTAGTCTTCGGGAAGGTACAGTATTTTATTTTCTTAAAGACATTCATTCAACAAAAAATGCTATAACCTTTGAGTTAACTAACAAAACCGGTGAGGTACAAAATCAATATTTATACACTGAAACTGAAAACTCAAGGGTTTCTGCTGTGCTGAACAGCAGAATATAGGTCCTCTTTATAAACAATCCCTACTGAAAAAATGACAGCTCTGGCACAACTCACAGTAGGAAGGGGGAGAGGTAAGACACATTTTTTTGTTGCGGAGAAAAGTAGTCTTGCTTTGAAGAATGGATGTCAGAGAGATCATGCTTTGAACTTGCTCTAACAGAGCTATTTAAAATATTTCTGAGCAGCGAGAGACCTTGTGGTGGAATATGTTAAAGTGTTCAAAATGGTGAAACAAATACAAGGGATTTCAACACTGAGCTTACCCACAGAGTCAGAAACCTCAGTGCTTGTACATGTTAGCTATTGGGGTGGATTTTGAAGAAAGTATGCCAGTTAAACTCAATTATGCTGACTGCCAATATCTTAGTAATGTTTTATATTTTATCCCACTGGTTAAAATTTCAATAAAAAGGAAACCCAATATTATTTTCAAAGTTTTAGATAAGATTAGGCAGAAACAGATGAGACTAGCAGACAGCCATGACTCATAGTAAAAGCCCAGTAAAGCTGTCTGTGAGAAGTTCTACAATGAAAATCAAAACCATAGAAGCCTGTAACTACATTGAGGCTTGAATAAGAAAATTGCAACCTTATTCTCTACACAGAATACACAAGTGCATTTCCATGCAATATCATTGCAGAGAAATAAAGCACAGAGTAACTACACACATATGTGCATTTCTCAAGCTTGAGTTTTATGAAAACTGTGAATATCTAGGCAGATAGCAGATTGAAAAAAATCTCAGTTGTAACTACACCATTAGCAAATACTGGCCTGGAATATTCTTCCCCATAATAAACCTCACAAGAGTGAGCTCAGGAGGATAAATTTTCTTTAAGCATCTGTATGAGACACTCTTATTCCTTAAGTCCCCAATTCATATCAGTGTGACTACCCAACCTACTCTCCAACCAGCAGAAAATATGCTTCAAGTATTGGAGGGAATCTGTGGGAGCTCAGGCAGGGTAGTAACTCTCCTTGAAAGAAATGCTAATGAAAATATATTGAGGTGACTCCTACAGTCTGCCATACCCAACCATATTCTAATCACAAAAAAAAAGAGAGACATTGCAGGTAATGTTGCTTATTACACAACAAATATTTGAGATCAGGATAGGTGGCAAATTATACCTACTCAGTCTAAGTATAATTTGAAGTAGCATGTGTAAATAACAATATGCAACTAGACTTTTTTAGTGATTCCTCTGTTGTTCCTTCTACTATTTCTGTTTCAGAGCTACTTTATTAAGAATGAGATCTTATCCTTTTTCTTAGAGCTTATTCCAGTCTGTAGTCCAGCTCTTTATCCCGCAATAAGTTGCACTGCAACAAAGTGACAGAGCTTTAATAGAGGACTGTTCACTTGGCACATTTAAAAGATTGCCAACAATCAGTAACTTCAAAATTGGTAGTGGATAAGAAAGTGTGCCTAAAAAACAAAAACTGTAGGATCCTTTCAGAGTCACCTGACAGCACCTTTTAGTTTTTCTTTATCCAACCTTTAGGTCACGTGACATAAAAAATAATTACCCGAGTATTTTAACAAGAGCTGTCTACTTTTCCGTTAAGAACATCACATAAATTCTAAGTTCTTGTAATTTTTTTTCATATATCTATCTGTATGAATACATATATAACAGCTTAACAAGGAATTTCATTCTGTGAATCCCTGTTGCCTGCTGGCACATAGCTCTACTACACTCAAAATATTGAGTGATTTTTTCCCTTATTGTTTTCAGGTACTATATTTCATTTAGCTCTCTGTTACAACTACAGACAAGATCCAAGGAACCTTCAAGGTCTACTAACAGGTGTCCAAAAAGATGTTTAGCTGGGGTTTTGGCTGATCATCCTTTCTTATATTGATCATGTGGTCCTATGACACATCCTGCATTATCCTGCTCATGTGGTGCTATGGCACAGGAGCTAGATTGAACACTTTGTTTCAGAAATTCATTTCAACAGAAAAATACTTGGGTGATAAATATTCCATTCCCATCTCCACCCACCTTTTTCACCCCATTCCAGTAGAAAAACTTGCTCTCCACAAAAATGTCTGACCGAAAAGGTCTTCCAGTATTAGTCAAAGCTGGAAAACTTGCACTTGGAAGTAACAGTTTTTCCCACATGTGATTTGAAATTATTTACTTTCATTCATTTCTCTGTCTTGACTAGATCTTCCATGATGCTGTCTGCCATTAAATTCCCATAATCCACTAGAAAAGGGAAAAGGCTTCTCCTTACACCAGGGGACACTGGTTGGTCAGGAACTCAAGATCATAGAAAGATGTAAGGCCCCTGAACTTCAGGCCATGGACACAAGATGCCATGGAAACATCTTCCAGCTGTCACATTTTAGGTTTTAGCCGCCTTTGTACTTTTTGACCACTAGTTTCTGGTTTTCATTTCTTTTTTTTGTTTGTTTTGTTTGTTTTTGAAGAGTGATAATTTCTGAAATGAGGAAGCAATCTGAGCATAAAAACTATCTCCTGTTGTGCTTTTGGACTTGTGCCATTGTCTGGGGACTTGAAAGGGCAGAAAAGAAATTACCTGTATATATGGTCTTTTTTGCCAATGAGGCAAGCAGGACAAATGAGAATAAAATGCATCTTTGCTGAAGGTGAAATAATAATTCTATACCTAATTAAATATCACTTGTGTATTAAGAGTGATTGAGAAAGGATATGCAAAAAATCTTGGTTTATGTCCAACATGAACAAGTATGTAGAGTACCAGTGCATTAAAAATTATGTTCCTCATTCTTTCTAATGTTCTTTTGGACAGTGAAATCATTGATAAAACTTGAATACCAGTCACAACATGAATAATATTTATGTCAAAAGTTAGTCCACAAATGAACAGAGCACACTGAAAAAGAAGAATCATTTAGAAGGATAAGAAAGGAATTTTATACAGTCCTCCGTTATGAGATCCTCCCTAGAACCATATATTTCAGTTCAGTGAAAATTAAACACCTCAAATACCCATAAATAGAACACTATAAGCATACCTGACAGGGAAAATAAACTTAACTTCAACACCAGATGATTTAAAGTCTCTCATCATTCCAGTCAGATTTCTTAGAATTTTAGGTGTTTGCTACTGGGGGAACAAATAAATGACAACAATTTCTGGCTTCCTCTTCTCCTTTCCTTTCTAATTTCCCCCCCATATCCTGGCACAAAACCACTACCTTTCCATTATTTAGAAAATTTTTGATATTTCATGGAAATAATATAAAGACTTTATGCTCTTTATCCACAGATTTATTAATGTATAGATAGTCTATATACCATTCTATCAACATCATTTGTGGCCTTGGAAAAAGGAGACAGACTTTCATAGTTACATCGACCACTGAGTTAACAACATACTTAAGTACTTGGATTAGCTAGAGCCTACAACTGTAAAAAAAATAAATTCAGATCCAGCTGTATGTCATGCTGTATGTCTATAAATGTATGTCAACATCACACTGCTTCATCCTTTCTGACTCTTTGTAAAGATATCAATAAGAAAAATTCAAAAGAACAACAGATTTTTAGAAATACACCTTCATCTCAGGTTGCTACATTTCTCCAATTTCTGATATCATATTTGCTTTCATAGACATTTCATTAGCATCTGAAGGCCTGTTCTGCTCTTTCTTATTCCACAATAGTATAGTATGAACAGATAATTTGATATGTAAAATAGAGTTTCATCTCCCAAAACACCTGTACTTGCCTTTAAGACATTTATCTATTTTCTGAAACATTTGGATTGCTTTATTTTCTGTGCCCTTAAAGGGTCTCATTCTGGAATTATTCATTAACTCAAGTGGAGTCTAAGGAGAACAAGACCTGGTTCTCTATACTCTCCACCAAGCCTACCATGTTTCTGCAGAAAGCTGCAATAAATTCTTCCCATAACCACAGCTATTTATTTTGAGCTGAATGCTGTTCAGCTGGATGAGATACAGCTGCTCCAGTAAGAAGGGTCTTGGTTTTGAGTGCTGGATGCTCCCAGGTTAGACAAGATGCACTTAACCGTTGTGTCACAGCAACTGCTTTTCATCCCAGCTTAAAAAGTTTCCCCTCTAAAATGCATGGCTGTCACTGGGCTACCAAAACTCCTTTTAAGCTGCTAGTCCTGATTTTTGCTACCTGTGTTAAAAAAATATAAATTGAAAGCCTATCTGGAATAAAGGGACATAGCACTAGAGTTGCTTGCTATTTTCTGTGGCTGGAGCAGTTCAAGGCCTGTTAGCAGACTTCCGTAGGACAGAGCAGCAATGGTCTCAATGGTCTGTTCTACAGAAGACAACAAAATGGTCTTTTGCACCATGTAACAATGCACTTACAGTCCCTAAATCTAGCATACAACAGTGGCATTTCCAAGCAGGAGGCCCATTCAGGTAAGGCCAGTACAGTTCTGCCTGTATAAAATTTGCTGAAATGGTATCAGAGTGTTCCAGCAAGAAGTGAAAGTGTTAACCAGAAATTTTGTATAAATCACATTCTTCAGGAATCACTCTGTTACAACAGATTGTGCAGTACTATTTTTTCCCACTCTTTCTGATACAAGCACCCTAGGCAAACTTTCTAATTAGAGCAGCAGATGTATGCAGTGCCATGTCTCTGTGAAGTTATTATGCCCAAACCAAATTTTGTCACTAGCAGCCAATAATTTGTTTGTCTACTAAGGGCTTGAAGTGGCTGTATCAATTATTTAAAAACACACTAAGAAGAGGAATCCATTTAAAATCTTCTGGGAAACCCAGTCATAAAACAGTGCATATTCAGGTTTCATTCACAATATTGTCTTTTTAAAAATACAATATTACTAATTAAGGCTTAGTGCACTAGGCCATTAGTACTTGAGTGATTCATGAAAGCATAATGATCTTGCTTATAATTTGTGTTTTAATTTATAGGGTACTAAGAAAAAACAAAGTAAAAAAACCTAAGCAATTTGCAAAAACTGAAACTCATCCAAAGACTGCTTGGAGTAATTTCTCCTGAAAAGTGATTTCACTGTGCGTAAGTGCTATGCTGGTAAAAAAATGCTTCCTATCAATAATTAAAGTGTAATGAAAGTTTCATGTGTCAGAAGACATCCTCAAAACAGGGCTACAAAGAAGAATGTTCCTTTTTATTCAGACCTTCCACATTTAGAATCTCACAATGCTACCCTTCTCAAAGAAGCACATTAAATAAACTATTTAGTGAAATATATGACTATTCAAAATGCACCAGAAGCTGTAATAACAATGTAAATTAACACAATTCTAACAAAAGTTGCAGCAGAAAACAAAGGTCTTCACAGTGCCATGCATCCCTAAATGCCATGGTTAGCCATGAAACATATGGATGGTTATCAAGTCAGGGTTATGAACAAAAGCACTACAGAGAGGACCTACAAACTTTTATTGATTGCAAATGTCTTAGTTGTCTCAGAAGGTCCAGCCATTGACTGACTCCTATTGTTGGAATATGTCAGAGGTCTGCTTGGAGCCCAACACAGACAATCACAGTGTCCTCCTCATCTATCCAGCCACACATGTGGAAGAAACTTCTAGGGACTGGATTGTATTTTGAGCTTTACAGTCTCATGGCAGATGTGGCTGATATCAGCAAAAGAACACAAGAGTTACTGGAGACAAGAGGAGGAAGGCAAAAAGCACATGGCCAAGAGCCTTTCAGAAAATCAGTCTAAAAATAACAGTAACTCTGCACTCTGACTTGAAATATCCACATTTAATACTGACAAAGACAGAAGGTTAGCAGGATTTTCAGAGGTCTTTGGCATAAAATCTGTTTTAATACTGATGGAAGTCAGTGACTGAAACATGTTACAGCGAGATTTTCCCAGAGGACTAAGTTTTCATACAGCTTATCACCCTGCTTCCTCAACTCTAGTATTGAACTCCACTATCTTCACACTGTGAGAGCACCTATGCTTACAGACAGCAGGACCATCCAATCTCAGGATGACCAAGACTGCTGGCCTTCAGCAGCATTCCTCAGGAGAAAAACAGTCCCTTTGCTGCCAAGGAGACACCGTCATCACAACTTTGCTGCTCTGTGAGTTTGCAAACCATTCTGCAAGTGAGCTCTGGTATGTTGGATCAAAACATTAAGCAGGCTGAATAGCAGAAAGCTAAATTCTTGAGACACAAAGCTGGGTCTGAATGATGCTACTGTGAGCAAATTGCAGGCAGGACATTTGAAGGCAAGCCTGTCACATTGCTAAAACACTACTGAAATGCAAACTCTGCATGATTCCAAACGGATGATGGGCTCGGCATGAGGCCACTGACTGTAACTTAGGAGGTGTCTGCTTCAAAAATAACTGAAGTCATTACAGTCTTAAGAATTAACTAAACATCTAAATAAACATATTTTTATACTTTCCACTTCAAATGGTTTAATTTTACAGAGCTACTCTTCTATGTGGCATTTGGGTCACAGGTTTAGAGCAACATCTGGATTGTTGGAACCATTTATATAAAAAACCCTATCAGGTTCGTGGTGGGACTAAACTCTCTTGGTCAATCTCCCTAGTTCTGGCTATCTAATGAGCAGGTCAGACTGGAGTGTATTCAAAGCCCTTAACTCTGGAGAGGGCCAGCAGTCTTCTCATAGATTTTCCTGAAGCATCGTGTTGCAGAAACTGGAGTTAGACTTGTTGTGTTGGAAACCTGCTCTCTTCCAGTGCTGAATACTCTTTTTTTGATCTCCTGACCTTCCTGTATCTTCGGCTATTCAGACAACTTGGAGTCTCCAATCTCCTCTCCATCTCTTCTTATGCATCTAATTAACCTGTAACTACAGTTACTATTTTAAAAGTCTACCATGCAGAGCTTCATCTCATGATAAGTTTGATTCATCACATTCTAAAATGTAGGTAGCTTCTGTTCAGTAAATTCAAAACTTGTCTTCAACAGTCTCTCTGTTTAGCAGGCTGTGGCACACAAGTACTCTTGGTAATGGAGTTGCAGCAATTAGGTCTGAAACCATCTGATGATGCCACCTGTTTTTCAATACTCAACTACTTTGATCAATCTTTACTATGTAGGAGCCTGGCATGCCATTATAGGCCACAGCTGGTATTTCCAAGTTCTTGTACTCATCCAATTTTATCATGACTTGATTACTAAAAGTCAAATTGAATAAACCTTGGGCTACATCATCCCTCCCTGCTCCCTCTCCCCTCCCATATCCTGCAAAACCTGAAAATCTCTCATTTTGCTTTTCTTAGCTTCATCTCCATTACCCTATCTTATTTCCTTCTGGCTGCTTTGTTTTTTTTTTTTCCTCCTTGATTTAAGGAAGACCTAACATTTCCTAAAGGAGGTAAGAATTAATCTGTAGTTAATATAACCTTATTGATAAAAAGGTTGACTTTCTTGTTTTGGTCGTGCAAAATTAGTCCTTGAATAATGAGATGCCACTCACAGTTTGAAAACTTTTGACAAGGCTTCAGTAGAAACTTCAAACTAACCCTATGCTGTCCCAGGAAATACAAAGCTCTTACAGGTTATTTGTTATGATATTATTTGCTGTGATACCTCTCTTTGATGTGCTGATTCTTACCATAGCAACAGTATCTGGAAAAAAAATATTCAAAATCAAAAAACATTCAAACAATCCCAGGAAAACAGGTCACACATTGTGACATCATATATTACTATAAATTTTTCCCAGACAAGAGTTCATTTTTTAATTAAAAAAAACTTAGTTTATTTTATTTCTTAATAACAGCAACATAAACAACACTTCTGCTTGCATTGCTGCGTTCTTTTCAGCCAGCATAAACATTCTGGCTTGATGAACAGTTAGTGCTAAGGACTCCAGGCTTCTTCCCAGCCCCAACCTTTTTGCGTGCACACAATGGCAATCTATTCCCCTACACAGATTTTGAATCCCTTCCATGCCCAGGTCTGCAGGACAAATATGACTCAGAGCTGACACCTACAAACACTGAAATTCGAAACCGCAGCCCTGCTAGGTTAAATGGGACAAATCCAGCGAGTAAAGTTATTTGCACACCCAGGTATAAAGAAGTCTTTAGTGCTGTGACACACACCCTTTTCCGTGAAGAGGATGTCTACACCAGGATTAAAGGTGGCTCATTACTAATGGACTAATACCTTGCAGATAACATGCATAGTCATTCTGCAGGCAAGGCAAATGTCAATGGCCCCAGGAGAAAGCAGAAGGGAGTGTTTGGTGTCATGCAGCTGATACGAGTGCAGTTCCAGCTGCTTCATTCAGTGTGGAATATTACTGTTCAGATAATGCTTATTGTAGCAGTATTATAGCATTTTTGTATTAGATGCTGCTTACTGTGATATTTAAAATATCTAATAAATATAGCAGAACTGTATCTTATCCATCCATACTACATTGCCAACAGAAGATTAATGACAAGTAATATAGAAAAGAGTGTTGGGGTTTTTTTTAAATGACAAATGCAGTAATTCCACTTTAGGTAGCTACTAACCTACCTGTATAACATAGTAACATATAAAATAGTTTACATTTGGCTGAACTTGATAAAGACAGTGAGAGTCATATCAATCTAACTATGAAGCATTCACATTTCCTTGTAAAATCATATTGGTTAAAATATTTCACACAGAGGCAATGACTTTAAAGCTGCAAATTATTTAAAAGGTTCAATATCACAACTTTTCTCTTTGGTTTCTGAAAAAGAGAAGAAACAGTAAACTGAAATTAATATGAATGGATAGAATATTTCAATTGGAAGGAACCTACAATGATCATCTAGTCCAACTGCCTGACCATTTCAGGGCTGACCAAAAGTTCAAGTACCTTATTAGGGGCACTGTCCAAATGTCTCTTAACACTGACAGGCTTGGGGCATCAACTAACTCTGCAGGAAGCCTGTTCCAGTGTCTGATCATCCTTGCAATAAAGAAATGTTTCCTCATATTTAGTCTGAACCTTTCCTGGTGCAGTTTTGAACTGCACCCATGAGTCCTGTCACCAGCTCCCATGGAGAAGAGCTGAGCATCTCCCTCTCCATGTCCTCTCCTCAGGAAGCTGCAGCAGAAAGCAATGAGGTCACCCTTCAACCTCCTCTTCTCCAAACTAGACAAGCCCAAAGTCCTCAGCAGCTTCTCACAGGGTATGTGTTACAGCCCTTTCACCAGCTTTGTTGTCCTCCTCTGGAGACATTCAAGGACCTTGACACCCTTCTTAAACTGTGGGGCCCTGAACTGCACACTACTCAAGGTGAGGCTATATCAACATTGATGCCCTTCACTTTTCGAAATATACTTTTATTTCCTGTCCTCTGTTTACATTACACTTCAAGGATCACAAATAAAAAATATATCTTCTCTTTCCCAGTAATTTTAAAATTAAAAAAATGTGTGCAGAATAAAAAGTTAGTAATTTCCAGCTTCCCAATGAAGTACTTGTGCCAAAGCTACATGAAATCCAATGCATTCTCAATTAAGACTATTAGATAGACTGACTGGAAAATAATTTTGCTTAGAGTATAATGACTACCTCCTATTTGAAAGATTAATGCTTAGAATATTGCATCTGTGTAAGTGTTAAAATATCAACTCTCACTAACTGAAATTTAATCCAAAGGGGAAACAGGACTTTTTTTCAAGCTAAAAACAAAGGTTTCTTCTATTTTACTTGAACTATTTATAGTAAGAAACCAGAACTAAGCCAAACGAAAATGAAGCTGCAAAAAACCCTGTGGAACACTGCACACTGGAAGACCAAACCTCCCAAAAGAGAAGTGTGGGTAAGGCACTTAACGTATCATTCACTCTCTGAGGGCCAGTAGTGAAGTCTGGTTTAAGATTAGTCATCCATGAATGAAGAGCATGATCAGAAACCTCCTGTGTCTAACCTTAGACCACTGTCCATCCTCTGTAAGAATTTAGGAGTCTTCACCAGAGCTCACCCCTGTCCGGCAAGAACTTTTCTTTTTAAGCCTAGCAGTGAGCAGGACTGCTCCATACTTTGGGTCAGTAAACATCATACAGAAAAGACCACTGAAGCTCAAGTACAAGATTAGTCTAAGAACAAAGTAATAAAAGCAGGCCATGTGAACATATTTAAAGGGAAAAGAAACCAGAAAACTGAAACAGACTCCAAATAGAGTATGGGAACTAAAAAAATCCCTAAATAGTTGTAAGAAGGAGTTTGATCAGTACATGAAAGGAATGTATGACATCTTGGCTGCAAAAGCAAGTGACTGAACTGGATAACCCAGAAGAATCAGTCATATCTTCTTAGGAGCATGCAATTCTCTATAGGTATGCTTAAAGGAAGAAAATGAAGCTTTTAAAAAATCTGTTATGAAAAGACACCAGAACCCATAGACCATGATCAAAGTAAAATCTAAGATCATCAGCTAGCACTTGTGATTTCTTAGACATTCAAAATATTTTATTTAAATAAGTTAGCTAAGATTTTTTAAAACATATCTTTTATTCCAGTCTAGACAGCATGACATCATCCGCCAGCATCTTATTTCTTACAGGGCTGGGTACACTGTTCTTTTTCAACCCTCTCCTTTAAAGAGTGGAATCCATAATGTGGTTTAGCGTGTGTGTATTTCTGCATAATCTGATTTCCCCATTTAATATTTTAAAACAAATCATTAAAAAGATAACCAATAAGACCTGGGAGATTTATAGTTCATTTATTACAAAATATGTTCTGGTCTTTGCCTCCTTTTCTCTGAAGGCATTTTATTCTGAATTTACTTTTATTTTTCTATATTGTTTCTTCTTATTCCAGAAGAAACTTGAAGCATATGTTACCATTTAAAACTAAGCTTAACACGGTCTGCACATGTATAGCACACTGCAGTGCAGCTGTGAGACAAAAAGGGGCAGAAAGATGTTTTGCTTGGAAGCCATAAACACTGGGTTAATAAATAGTGTTACAAGTCAGTATGGAATATGCGGGGCCCACGAAGGAGACGCACAAGAAGGTTGTGAGATGAAGTGCGAAGCTGCTGGTGGGAATGCTGAGCACTGGACTTTGTCAGTCATGATGCAAGGAGGTGAAGTAAGCCCCAGCTCGCAGGCACCGCTCTGCTCAGCAGGGGTAATGAGGGACAGGGTAGCCATTCGTGAGGAGTATGGTACTCCAGGACCCTCTGCCACCCTGCCACTGTTCAAGCTGTCCCCAAGGAAAAAAAGCCCTCCTCGATCATGTAATTAAAGACTACATTAGCAGGTGTGCCTATGGATGATGAGATAAATACAAAGAAAATATAAATACTGGCTTTTTGTAACTTTTAAGTGCTTGATTTTGCTTCCTAAGTGTTTTTAGCATCTTTTTTCCTTTGCATGCAGCCATTTTAACTGTTCACTGTAAGCACTGTCCCACGTGGCTTCTTCTTTCCATTGTGTTATCACTCCATGTCTTCCTAGCCAGCCTCTCTTCTAAATAATTTATAACTCAGAATTTCATCAGGACTTTCAGACCAAGAGCACAGATCCATCATCAACCTAAGTGAATTTTATGCTGCCCTTTCCTATGCCCCCCTTCTCTTTGCCTTGAGGAGGCTGTAACGTTAATATGAGCAGTTAGTCAGACGGATCAAAGATCTGATTGGGATGAATTTTTCTTTTTTTCATATCACTAGTTGCAGCACACCATTTGGAGAAAGGAAGGAGTGTGCAGGACTCCCTCTGCAGAAGCATCTGGAATTTAGATCAACTTAAGCTGATCTTAAAACTATACTTTAAACTGACAGTGTACAGCTCCCTTTCAGCCTGAGGTTTTGCTTTCTAACATTAGTTGCGCTTTCTTCCAATCCAGCCTCCATCTCTGATATTTGTCTTGTGCCTTTTATCTCTTCTGTTCTGTTAAATCTTATTAATCCTATTCCTGTGGGATTAATCTCTTCCATCCTCACTCCTAAGTGAGGACTACGTCCCCAAACGTACCTTTTATTTGGCATTTTTGCTTATAGAGGTACTTTGTTACCCTTTTCTTCAATCCTTTTCTTGATTACAGGTATTTTACTATCCCTGATTCTGCCTTCCATTGCTTATATCTCTAGACTGCACATATAGGTGTCATACACAAGCAAAATCTGCGTGAGAGCGCAAATTTAGAAGTTGCTTTTAAGATCTCAGCCTTGAAGACCGAGCCTGAGTTTGCCTTTGCAATATGTGCTGAAAAGATCTCACAGGAGTGGATGATCTGATATTATCCATATGGCATTGCAGATTTCACCTTTAGACTTGAAAAATCAAAATCTTCCTCTTCCCAGATTCTTGCGTATTGCTAGGCAGGGGAATCCTGCCAAGCCCAAATGCTAATACAAGCACCTATCCCCACTCAAAAAGCAGTCTTAAACTAAGCCAGTGGCTAGGAACAGTCAAATCTACAATTCTTTTCTAGTCTCTACCCCATGTTACCACTGAAAGCTAACTATGAAAAGAGAAGGAAAATAAATTATCCTCTCCTGGTCTTTCATTTTACTATTACTGCTTCTTAAAATTTTGTCTATGTACTACAAAATCCAAGAGAGGGGTTGCTGAGATGAAGAATTAGTTGATGTCTGTAACATAGAATCATAGAACGGTTTGGGTTGGAAGAGACATAAAGATCATATAGTTCTAATCCCCCTGCCATGGGCAGGAACATCTTCCATTAGACGAGGCTGCTCAAAGCCCCATCCAACCTGGTCTTGAACACTTCCGTGGATGGGGTATCCACAACTTTTCTGCACAGCCTGTTCCAGTGTCTCACCAACGTCTCATCTGTGACATGTAAAGAATTACCGATGAAGCATCCATCTGCTTCTAGAATTCATAAAACATTTTTATTTAGGTGAAAATCCAAATATAGACAAAATAATTTCTTGCACATGGATGGACATGCAGAAACATACAGCTAAAACATTATATTTTTGTATCATATAGAATTAATATATTTTAAATGTTCCTATTCTTGAGGTATGCTGTCTTTAGACCTTAGATTTTAAAAAGGACTTTCAATTTATTTCATCCTGCCACAGAATCAAGCAGTGACATGTTGCAGAAATCAAGTGAAAGTGCCAAGGAATTTTGGTCTAGTGATGCAGACTGCCTGAAACATGAGCCATCTCATACAAGATAAGCTCCTCTGAGGTAATAATAATAGATACTTCACACCCTCCCTGTTGTCACTGTTCTAGGAGCTTAGGTAAGCAATCCTACTGAAGTTAAGGAACTATTTAACACAAATAGGAATTGCTGAATTTAGCCTTAGCTATGCTACCCTATTTTACAGGTAGGAACAGCATCACACAAACCCCACACTCAGTGCCACTTTAGGAGATGTTTCTCAGACCTGCAACAAGAGCTCCTCTTACCTCTGTAATAGTTACTAAGTGAGAGAGAAGCCTGAACTTTGAATTCTCACATTTTTATAGTCTATATTATTCCCCATTCAAGGCAAAATGTACAAATGTTTTCAAAAGGTACACAAATGAAACAGAACACACTTCTCCACTGGTATCATAACAAGAAAAGGAACCATTCACATTCTGTTTTAAATATAAGTATTTACACTTGCAAAGTTCTTTGTTTTTGTTCCTGTTACAGCTTCTGCCGGGTTATACAAATTTGCAACCTGGTCTAGTGGAAAGTGTCCCTGGAGGGTGGCCATGGCAGGGGGGTTGGAACTAAATGATCTTTAAGGACCCTTTCAACCCCAAGTCATTCTATGAAATTTCATTAAGTTTCTGGACTACTCATAAACACTGGGATTTTGTCACCCAAGGAAGTCCAAGGAAACTTACAAGTACATCATGGCCATGTGCTGTCTCCTCCTCCAGAAAGACAAATGTTTTTGTTTATCCTGAGGGGTTTTCTAAGCCCACCTCAGGATGCCATTTCCTTCCCAGCTGATGTTCCCTGTCTTTCACCACGTTGAAGCAGCAGTCATTAAGGATACTGAAGCAGCCATCATGACCTAAAGATATTGCTCCAAATTTCTAAGGTTGGCTTGTAGCTGTTTTATACTGGGCTCACTCAGGTGAAAGAAAACCAACAGTATGATTAATAAGAGAATCATACAGTCATGGGTGCTTTATTCTACCAGAGGTCAAAGAACTCTACCACTTGGATTTGCTTAAAATTTTCATACTTTCACTGCAGATGCAAAAAAAAAAAATCTTTATGGGAACTTCAAATGATTCATTATAAAATATACTGTTTCATGCAAAGTGCCAATACATTTGAAATAGACCGTGTCACCATATATGTGCACTGGTCTTGACGGGGATAAAACTAATTTTCTTCACAGTAGCCAGTATGAGGCTGTGTTTTGGATTTTTGCTGAAAGAGTGTTGATAACACAGGGATAATTTCATTACTGCTGAGCAGTGCTTGTACAGCATCGAGGCCTTTGCTGCTTCTCAGTCCCACCCAGTGAGGAAGCTGGAAGTGCACAAGAAGGTGGGAGGGGACACAGCTGGGACAGCTGACCCCAGCTGACCCAAGAGATATTCCTTAGCATATGGCATCACACGCAGCATACAGAGCTGGGGGAAGAAGGAAGTGGGCGATGCTCAGAGTGATGGTGCTTGTCTTCCTAAGTCCGTCACAGGTGATGGAACCAGACATTCCTCTGGATGTCTGAACATCTGCCTGCCCATAGGAAGTGATGAATGAATTCCTTGTTTTGCTTTGCTTGTCTGCATGTCTTTTGCTTTACCTGTTAGACTGTCTTTGTCTCAACCCATGGGTTTTTTCACTTTTACTATTTCGATTCTTTCCCCCATCCCGCTGGTGGGGGGAGAGTGAGTGAGTGGCTGTGTGGGGCTTAGTTGCCGTCTGGGGTTAAACCACAACCATATGTCATTTATATTAATGAAATTATGATAACAACTAGTCATTAAGAGGACAAAGTTCTCATAAAACCTCAGTGGTCTGCCCTAAAACCTTGCTATAAAACTAACCATTTTTTTAAATCCATACAGAAGAGACTGTCTAAACATATTAATAATAAATCCTTCTGTGACTATTTATAAGTAAACCAAGAGCCAGATTGTAATCAAATAAAGGTGTAGTCCTGAACCATCCACACCTCTGAAAAACAAATGAATTAACAAATTAAGTATTTTATCTGTCTTTTATGGAAGATAAGCATTTTGCTTCCCTGCAATCTATTAACTGTCCACAGCACCTAAATAAATTTAATGCACAGATGAGAAAGTCACAGATGTTGCAAGATACATAGATCCATAATCAAAATTACTGGATTCATACACCCTGTTAAAAGCATTGCCCGTTAGCAGAAATCAATAGTGTTTTATATATATTGCTCTATAAACAAAACTTAAGTTGTTACTGATACGACAGGAACACTGGAACAGGTACCCAGTTTCAAGCATGGAGTTCAAGTAGGGGAGCGAATGGGAGAAACTGGCCTCACTCCACTTCAACCAGGAATTAACTGGGCTCCTCCAAGCAGACCCCACAGAACAGAAGTCAGGAGACTGACTTATACTGAGTTCTCATTCTGAAAAAAGCATTCCCTTTGAATTATGTTTAAAAATGTGTCTCCCCTCATGAGACATGAAATCTCATATTCATGTCAAGCAAATTCTGAATATTTTACCTATAATGCCACAGCTGTTCTTGCGTTTGGTTGGAGTTGGTAGAGATGTTACATTGTGTTGTCCACAATTAACAATAATATTTTTTTCCCTTTCCTAGAAACACTTTCTCCACACAAAACAGCCTTCAGCCTACGCAGGCAAGTAGGGTATAATAGCTGGATGCAAATCCAGGGAAAATTGGAGTAAATAAAAACATACCACAAAGAAGAAACACTGTGTCTGGAGACCCCTCTCAACAATTATTTTCCACTTGACCTCCTACAAACAGTTGTCATCAGAGAGCTGTGTTAGCACTACCAGACTGTAATTAAGTCTTCCGTATCTCATAAAAAGGGAAAACCAAGCAGATTGCCGAATGCCAGCCAGGAGGTAGAGGATTTTAATATTGTTAAGGGTGAGTGAGCGCCTTGCTATCTTAGTGCTGAAAAACGCAGCCACTCCAGCACCAGATCAGACACTCCGCTTTCCGAAGAGACACACTCCTCCTTTCCCTGCTATGCCTAAGCACTTGTTACTGCTGACACTCATCTACATTCACCAAGACTGGGAAGCTAACTGCTTGTAGACCTGTTCCTTGTCTGGCTCTTCAGAGTAATGTGTTTCCCAGGAGGAAAATACTAATTTTCTTCTATGTGTGAGCAAGTATAGCAGAAGAAAAATATCTATTTTATTACAAAAACTATATTACCAGTGGACAAAACACAAACAGTCATCTTTACATAAGGAAACTCATTCATCTAAACATTTTAGAACTACAAATATACACTCAGATGGAAATGCACTCACATAGTACCATTTAAAGCTACTAAAGAAGGAGGTACTTAAAGAGAGGAATGGATTAATTTGTTTTCAGGTGGATTACACTACTGATTTTTAATGTATATTGGGATTGCACTCTGCATAGATCTAGATAAAATCACTGCACCCCATTCCCAAAAATACCAGGCAACACTGTGACAGTTTTCATTTACTTTGCTAAAAATTTTAAAAAATCTGTGATCGATACAGCTTCCTCAGTAAGTATATCCAAATGTAACAGCAATTTTGCCCTGCAACAAAATGTCGCTGTATCTGATTGGTAGTTGTAGTTTAGGACAAGACAAAATATACATGTTCTTCTTTTATGAAAACCCCACATTCGCAGAATAAAAACTCCTTGCCTAAGTATTTTAGACTGATATTGCAGAATAGTAAGGTGCAATAATACAAGAAAATAATTTCAGTTGATTAACATATAGAGAAATCCCACCTTACTTTTATAGCAACAGGGTCCACAAAGTCAGAGTGACTTCTGAACACTCCATTACTTTGATTATAGCAACTCACATCTTTATAAGGTTTCTTTCAAAACCAAACAAAAAAAGCTTTAGAGGTGAATAAATTCAAGGTTTGAGATTTTATCCAAAACTCAAAACATAAATTAAAGGGACTTTTAAATAAGCAAAGTGTTGGTGTGCTGCCACTCATGTCAATGGGAACAACCACCAGACCAAACTCAACATTAACCTTGCTTCAACATTTTCATATCCAGCTGAAAGCACTCTTGCCTTTCAGTTGTTATGATAAAAAAAGACAAATAAATGACTTGCTCTTTTTTGTTGTCAAATATTCTATCTTTTTTTTTTCTTCATCAATGTCAACAGCATAGGGAACTTAGTGTGTAGATTTGTGAAGTGAGCACTGCTTTTCCAGAAACATTTAAAGGATACCAAGACAATCCTCTTTAAAAACTCATGAGAAATACAATGTTAAAATTTTTCCATTTCCTGACATGTTTTAGTGTTGCAGTTGTAAAAGAAAACATTTATCTGTAAACATACAATATGCACCCAATGTAAAATCTAAATAAAATGAGGTATTGCAGATCTGTTGACAATTACATCCTTTGGAAATATCCTAAATCCTGACATGTTGAGAAAAAAATCCTGACTGCTGAACACAAGTAACTCCTAGTGACTTCAGTAGGAGTTGTGGATATTTCAGCCTTCTGTGGATTAAAACGAGGAGGCATGATTTTTATCAACAGAATAAGAGCTGCTCAGTGCTACATGAGATTTTAACAGCAAACTCTATCAAATCAGAAAAATTGTATCACATCACAGTGCTTACCAAGAAAACGTGTTTAGCTAGTAGTCCAGGTTCAGCAGAACAGCAGCTGACAAGGTAACATGCATCACCCATATTTATTTATCTAAACTGCTGGTGCACTGTTCTCATTTTCCATCCCTTTTTATTACCCTGCATACCTTCAGGAATGATGTACACAGCACATCAGGTGCTATTAAGCGTTAGGAATGCCACAACTCACTCAAAGTATGCTTCCCACTTTCACAACATCAGCCAGCCACATCAGAAAAAAAAATCCCAAGGCAAACTTGTGTAAAATATTTTAATTTAGGCTAACGAGAAATGATGAAGTGACCCTTGATAGCACAAGACTACTTCCATGACTGCTCATTTTTGCTGATGTACGCGGCATGTGGAAAGACAGGTTATTCTGGAATTGCATTAACTAGATAGGAAACATTAATGTTCCTGTATCCATGAAGGCCTCCAAACACAGATGAAAACAACTGTTTTAGCTCATTTGTAAACTTCTAGATGCAAAAATGATTCAATCTGCTAGAAAACCACTTATACAAAGTGCTCTTTCATGTACTTTGGATACTAGATTTCATAAGTAAATTCAAGTTTCACAGTCAGACAAGTGTACTGCTTTTGAGCTCTGAATACTTGAAACCGTGTATCATTGTGAAGCCAGTTTTCCTTCCAAGTTCTTAAGCAAAATCACCACGTGTTTTGAAACAAACAAGAGAGATGTGAAAAATCCATGAAAAAGAGCTAGAGGCTGTTATTTTGCTTTATATTAAGTGACACTTTGCAAATGGCATCCTGCAAGTTATGCCTTAACTCCTTGTTAAAATGCAACTAAAATCTATATTACCTCACTTCACACACACAGGTAAAGTACATAATTGAAAGTGCACTAAAAGACTTGGGGCAAATCCATGAAACATATAAATTACTTGATTGCCTCTGAATAATAAATTGTTCCCCAGCAGATTTATAATAGACTGTTTTACTGTAGAAACACATTTCTGACATCAATGACAGTTTGCTGAAGAGCTGAAGAATGAAAAATGGTTTAAAACAACTTTGGGACTGGGAAGTAAGTCGGACTGCAATGCTTCTGCTGGCTGGCCAAAT
Organism: Neopelma chrysocephalum; assembly: GCF_003984885.1. Taxonomy (NCBI): domain Eukaryota; kingdom Metazoa; phylum Chordata; class Aves; order Passeriformes; family Pipridae; genus Neopelma; species Neopelma chrysocephalum. The sequence goes on from NW_020897690.1 coordinate 10,994,503, forward strand.
TGATGTTTCATCTCTCTTTTTCTCACTGAACACCAATAATGTGACAGCAAATGATCCATTTGCTTTGGATCACAATGCTATTTTCCCCACTCATCCCTGGAATAATACTGTCTCAGGCTGCTGAAGGAACAGAAATGCTATCAATTCACATTAGCTGTAAAGTTTTCCTTCTCAGCACTCCTCTACTGAGAAGCCAGGAGAGGAATGGGAGCCATCACCTTGAAGGTGCCAGTAATGATCTATGGAAAGATGTCCTGGAGCACAGGGGACTGAACTCTGTGGAGAGCTCTGTAGCTTTTCTGCATCCCTGACCGATTTCTCCATCAGCAGTCTCTGCTGTGCTCCTTGCTCTATGTACAGTGACTGTTTGGAAGCTTTAACACTCAGCATCCCATGAACACGAAATACAAATGCACTTCACAAACGTATATGCGCACACACGCTCACTCTCGAGGCACACGTGCACACACACACACACTCACTCTCCCGGCATCACATGCAATTCATTCCTAGTCCCCTGTGTATTGCTTAAAAAACAGAAACCAAGCATACACACACCAAAAAAAACCCAAAAGCAAACCCCAAAAGAACAAAACAAAAAAAGAATTAACAAAAAAAACAAAACCAAAACCCACAACAACAAAACACACAAAAAACCAAACCCCAAACAAATAAAAAACACCCCACCAAAAAAAA